>NW_015386421.1:1183373-1188721 GCF_001527695.2 Protobothrops mucrosquamatus
TCTGCCAACGATGGGAGATTGGAGATTGAAAGTTTCGTATCTTGCTGAAATGGCAAAGATTTCGGCTTATTTGAAGAATCACTCGAATGAACAATTTTTATCAATATGGGGAAGATGGATTGTTTATATTCAAAAGAAATATAAAGTGGTAGAATACAGGTTAGGTTTTTAATTTTGCAAGTTGGTTTATTTCTACTATTTTTTCTTGTAGATTAAGATATTTTGTAGAGTTAGAGATATTAGTATTTGTTTACTTTCATATGAATATTATCCTGGGATTAGGTTTGGGGAGTCCGGGGTGGGGGTGGGGGGTTATTGTCATTGTGCTTACTTATGATTGTTTTTTTATGATTGAAAAAATAAATAAAATTTCTTTTTTAAAAAAAAAAAATATTAAATCAGTGACCATCCTAGAATAGGATTACATCGGCACTGAAAACAGCTATAGTGACACAACTGTGCAGGGTTAAGGTGGTAGATGGCTTATCCATACTATGGTATTTCTAAGCTGTAGATTAATGCTTTTTTCCACCATTCATCTTCCTGCTATGGTATTAAAAAACAACCCACTGCTGGGAACACATTAGTGACTTGCAGCAGATTTTTCTTTGTGATGATAATTACAAAAAAATAGGGAGACAATAACTATTAATATTTTATTGCAGTCTTTAATGAGCTAAAGCAGATCATATCGCAGTCCACTGGAACTCGGTTATTCTTCTATCCTTACCCCCCCCCCTTCTCCCAAAGGGAAGAGGGATTTCCTTCCTGACAACCCTTAACTGCATTATATATTCATACCGTCTAGCATGTTTTTAGAATGCAAACAATCCTCTTTATCCTTATTCTTAGGGTTTATGCATGCTACCTCATTCCACAAAAGATCCAAACACCTTTAAGCCTTCAGTCAAGAGGAGAATCTGTTTTGCAACAAGAAGCTCAGAGGTGGGCTAGTTAAGAATGTGTCCCAGAGGGACTTGGGGAATGAGCGGCAGGATAGGGAAGTATAATCTTTTTGTTGGCTGGGGGCTACAATGTGCTCCTCTGTCTAGTTGAAGGCCACGAGATGACCCTCCAATGATATCACCAGAAGATATAAGGGCAATGAGGTTAAAGATGGGGATATCAGAGGTTCTAGGATGCAAACCTGTACCATTCCCGGGTTTCAAACTGCCTAAATTGGTCTGAAATTATTCCACTGAAATATGACCGCAAAAGAACAGAATTTCAGTAACCCAATTTGGGGCACTCAAATTGGCACTTAATTTGGGGTTAAGGATGGGAAATGGGAACAGCTTGCTACTATTGTACCATTTCCATTTCTGAAAAAGAAATCACACTGCCCCAAATTGGCATTTTGCCGCTGAATTTTGTTGGCACTGTATTGGGATGTGGAGGGATCTTTCTGCTGTAAGCCGTAACGTTCATTACATAACTACTGACTTGCATTTAAGCCCACTTTTAAGCATTACTCATTTATATTTAAGTCCACTTTGCTCAAGATTAAATTTATACTTAAAACTACCTTTTGTTTCTCTTTTGCATGGAGAAGGTGGAAGATAAATGTATTTAAATAGCAGAGCATAAGAATTCTCAATATAGAATTAGACAAAAAAATAGCTTGGGAAAACTAAAACAAGCAGGCAAATAAAATCCATTAATAATGTAAAATCAAAGACAGCATAGCTATATTTTCAAAAGATTACATAAGATTTTAAAAGATAGTAAATGTCAGGTCTTTTTGTTTGAATTGTGAGATTTTAATTTCATGTTCTTCAATGTCAATTATTATGGAAACATTTTCCAATCAAATACTAAGTATATTAGTATTAAGGTTATGTGGTTCTGAGTATATTATAAGATGCTGCAGCAGCAAGGTTATTTATTCATGTCTGAGTAACAAAGTAGCTGAGTAATAAACCAGCACTAATTTCTTAGTGACTAGATTCATAGTGCATGAAGAAACAGTGAATTTTGTTCAATTTTGACTCTGCAGGTTGCATAAACCCAATTACTGGTAGCTTGGAGGATATGGCTAAAAGTATTTTACTTGTGAATCCACTCCACATGGTTAATACAACAAACCATGGTTAAAATAACATACTGTGCTGTGAACCCAACCATATTTGAAAACTGAAGAAGCAGCTTCATAAAGTTGTATGGTAAAAATGGAATAATGGTTCAAGACATCTTTCTATGAAATGACAACCGGGAAAATAGCCTTCTACAATCAAATACTCTGCCAATATGATAATTATAGTTCCCTTCAATTCCGAGTCAACATAGGAGCACCTGCAACAGGTGCAGATAATATGGAAGGAACCAAAGGTACGGGGTTGGGGAAGAGTTTGGAAATGTAACTACCATTTTGACAGGTTTTCCATAATATCAGTATGGTATACATAGTAAGAAAGACTCCTGATAAGTCTAGTTGCCATTATGCTTCATGCAGCTTTTTTAAAGCAAGGTATCAACAACTAATCAGTCAATTAGTATCCTGCGCAGCTGGATAGAGAGTTAGGATGGAAATAGCTCTTATGATAATCAATACCTTATATAGCCATTTTTTCTTCAAAACAGGAAGACTCAGCACTCCTGTATTTAGTTCATTTTTAAACTTCCTATGTCTCTTCTACAAAACCAGTTTGGTGTAGTGGTTAAGGCATCAGCCTAGAAATTGGGAGTTTTGCAGCCATAGGCATAAGGACATTTGACTGACCTAGAGTGAGTCACTTTCTCTTTGCCCTAGGAAGGAGGCAGTGGCAAACCACATCTGAAAAAGTTCTGCTTCCTGAACTCTTTCTTTTGTAACCATCATACAAAACTGCAAAAAAAACTGCAGTGCCCCAAAAAACTGCAGACTTGTCCAGGTCTTCTCCAAGAATCGAACATCTTTGAATGAAAAAAAAAAAATAAAGTCTGTTCTAAAAGAGAAGACTACAACAGACACTTCTCCCAAAAATGTAAATCTGTCACATGTCTGATGGAGCACAAAGCAAACAAGTACTGTTATAAGAAACAGATCAGACCTACAATGTTTTGTTTCCACAAGCTGCCATGCTTTTTACTTGGCAAAGAACATCTTGGAGTTTATCCTCAGTGGGAGGCAAGGAACAAGGTCTAGGTTTCCCTGCACCTGTAGCCAGGGAGCCTGGCCAAAAGGAAATAGGACAGGGCTAGCATATGGCTGGTGTTCAGAAATACATAATTACTTCAACAGCCTCCATGAGCAGCAGGGAGACTTAATGTGCTGACAGCGCTGCATTTTTTACCTTTAGTCAATACGAGAAAGGCCCCAGACTATGATTCTAAACATCTGGATTCCATCAATCTGTGATCCATCATCACCTATTGGCATTCGACCATTGCCTAGCCAGAGCAATGCTGCTTGTTTTTATTAATATGTCAAATACATTATCCATGTAATACACTTGTCTTCCTTTTTCCCTCCCCCCGAACTTCCCCACTGCTTCTGTGGAACATATTTGAATTTATAATAGATCAGTTTGCATTACATGTCTGTACATCATAATTTGTCAACTTTAATAGAACTTAGTAAGAAGAGAAGAGGGGAAATGCATTCACGTCATGTATGTTTACTGTTGAAATGTCCGCATAACTTTATTTCTCTTCTTATTCCTATAAATTGTAGGAAATGCCTTGTTTGGGAATCACCAACTTTATTCTCAAATCATTGCTTATCATTTTCCCTATTTCTCACACCTCTCTTCTAAATAGTGTATTGTATACCATACCACAAAATAGTTTGCATTGAGCGGTAAGTAAAATTCCCTCTCTCTGTGTGGCCTAGATTTCTAGTGCTGAGAATTCCAACTACATTTCTTACAGAACCCCTCACTTGGAGTTTTAACACAGTCATGACAAGGAAGACATATTCAATCTAAAGATTAGATTCTATTAGAGAAAAATAATGCATTTCTTTTCGGCTGCAAATTAAAAATAACATTTGTGAAAGAAAGATGGTTGCTTGGTTTGCAATAAAAGAGTCCTGCATCACCTGTTTGGGAATTGTGGTATTATTCACTTGATACAACAGAATACGTTCAGTTTTCCCAGATTGGCAATAGTCTGGCAATGCCTTCGAACTCAGAATTCATGACTGAAAACTGTGTGAGTTTCAAGAAGCAGTTATAACAGAAAATGGATTTAAAAGGCATTGCCTCTTGAAGATTTCTACATATTGCTTTTAATGTCTTCACAAGGAGGCATTACGAAGTATGGTAGAGTGAGAGAAGTGGCCCAGTTTACCATAAAATCCGTAGACTCTTGCTCTTCCTTATAACCAGAAAGCCATGGATTCCCAAATCACAATTACAGAGGCAGAAGCAATGAAATACTCACTTAGATTTTGTGGTATGTTTACTTTCAAGCTCTAATTCCAGTTGAAATCCATGCAACAATATAAACATTTCTTGTCAAACTTTAAACATGGCTTTTCCCATCTAAATTATGATAGGTGTCCAAAATAGTTAGCAAACATTTCCAAGAAAGCACAACATCCCTCTCACTGATTCAGATTTGCATTTCCTTATGCAATAAGTAATAACAAAATAGTAAATTGTAAACTCTTCTCCAGGTCAAGCCTGACTCTTGATAATTTCATGGACACATCCAATCTTGCTTTCTTGGCAATACAACAACACAAACCTGCCTTGTTCTATTTTTTTTATGGGGCTCCCACTCTAGTCTGCAACTTGAAAATTTCCTTGAGTTTTCTTGTTCAAATTTCAACCTCATACTGCTATATTTACAGTATTTCTTTGTACAAATTATATGGCCACCCATCTTATCATTACAACTCCAGGCAGCTAACATATAAAAACAATCAAAATACATATCAAAACAAATTAGAATATTGCTTAATTTTTTGAAGATCCATCATGGTCAGTCAGGGCTAACACTACTGTAACTATTAACCGTAGCATCCCTCCAAAAATCCTAACAAGTATTGTCTATACACACCTATTTAGTTTGATGTCCTTGAAAAGAATAGATTGTTACTTCGTTCACTGCACTATAATTAAGGTAGTTTGAGAGGTATTGACATTTCTGAATCCGAATATACTTTCTTTTTGGGACAACTGGTTTTTAATATTGACTTTTGACAGCCTCCATTTTTCTAGTCAGGATTATTTCCTGAGGAAATGATGTCAGATTTCCTTAAACAGGCAACAGTCAATGACTCTTCAGTAAGAATTGCACATTACTATCAAGCTCACAAAACCAAATTTCCCCTTACAAGATTTAATTTGATTTTGATATACTGGTCTAAGATTAAAGAGATCTCATTAAAATGAAATACAAATACAAATGCACATCAAGACATA
>NW_015386421.1:1188821-1195444 GCF_001527695.2 Protobothrops mucrosquamatus
GGGGGGGGGGGGGAATGCACTCAGAGAATGTTAAGATCTCTGTCCAGGAAAAACATCTACCTTTCCTGAGTCAGGATGCTCCTGTGCGAAATGGCTAGGAATCCATACTGATGGAGTCTCAACAAATAGTACATATGCAGAAAGGAGTAAATTGAGAAAAGGGAATAGCAGTAAGAGATCTCCCAGTTGAATTGTGCATTCCTGACTTTATTTAATTGCCATAAAAGATGAATACATAATTTTTATGCAGAATTAATGGAATAATCTCAACTTTTCCTTGCCAGCAATCTGCATTTCTTAGCTATGCTTAGCTTTAACTAGAAGACTTGTGGGGAAAGGCACAACTCTGGAATAGCTCGCTGGGTCAACTTGTGTCGATCATTCTCTCCCAGTTGTTATTTTTGTTGTGGCGAAAATGGGAGGAAGAAGGAGTATAAGGTATGTTTACCACCTTGAGTTATTTATAAAAATAATAAAGGCAACAAAATAAATAAATACATACATACATAATAAATAAATACACAAACAAATATCAGGAAAGAAAGCTTCTAACTAAATTTCAGAATTGGAGATTCTATGAGTGGTTTATCTTACATTTTCCAGCAGGGGGCACTGTAAAGTGGCCATGAAAACCACGTCTGGAGCACATTATGTGCTATTTCAGCATTAACCTCTCCTGAAAGAGGGCACTGGAGAATTGGCAGAAGAGAAGGCATCAATGTAGTGGCTATGCTGTTTTGTCTGTGCTTTGCATTTATTTTATTTTCTTAACTCAGGATCATTCACATTTTACAGACGGAAGAAAATGAAGGTGATAAACATAAAGTAAGATTTATGACTAGGTCTCCCAGATCTAAGTCCACTTTTCTCTATTTTGGAGACAAATGATACTTGTGACGGGAGTTCAATTTATGCAAAAGATATGCTATATCTACTGTATATAATAACGCTCTTTCCATACAGTGCACAGATACATTTGTCATCCTAATAATTAAAACTATTAAAGTCAACATCTCCCCAAATCCTATAAAATGCAGCAGCTGAAACAAGATTTGACTGGGCATAAGACAAAGACTGAAAAGCAGCCACCTTGGGGCTAATCTAAAAGCCTGTCCAATGTATAGCCAGGGCTTTATCCTTGAACTTATTTTCCTTTCATCTTTTTATCCCCAGCCTCCTACCTTACTTCTCAGGACAGAAATTAGTTTTACAGTCATGAAGTGTTTACATTTTTTCCCCAGCAAACTGGCAATAGTAAACAATAAATGCTCGGCAGCAAAATTGAATTTATAACTGCATTATGGTGCCAGATAACGCCCTAAAATAACAGCCCCGATAAGGAAATTCGATTTGATTGCCTCTGCACATCAGCTCGGGCTCATCTGCAGCCAGGGCCTCCCCATAATAATTTTCAATTGGGTTTGTAAACCTTATTTGTCCTTAAATATTTCTGTCATTTTTCATGGCTGAAGACAAATCTTTCCCAACACAGCAGTAGATGTACGGGCTCTTTAGCGAAGATTTGTGTGGGTGAGGGTGGGAGCATCTCTGTGCTTGCCAGAGGCACGGGGAAAACATCTTCCTATTTTTCAGGCAGGAGCAGTGTGAGGTAAAGGTGGGGGTCGGATTGGGAGCAGGCGCTGACAGCCGTAAGTCCAATCCATCACACTGCTGACAAGGAAAAATCACAGACCAGAAATTGAGTTTGATTCACATGGGACAACTGAACAAATTAATAGACCATTAGCCAAGCGGTGACCTGAGAAATAATGGGCGGATGCTGCTCCATAAGGCTAGAGTTAGAGTTATTTTAAATATGCACATTTACTCAAATCCAGCTAAATTCTTATCCAGCATGGGTTTTGGGAATCTGGTTTGATGCAAGTTTTAGAGCAAATCTTGTGAAGATGATCACTAATTCAAAGCCTCAGAGCTGACATTTAGGGTGCTGTGGACATACACACCCCTTCCTATATCCCTTCAAAGAGCACACAAAGATAAAACAAGGTTATTGGATAAAAGTAACAACAGGAACAAGACAAGTCTTCTATATATTGGAAGGTGTCACTTATTTTCAATCTAATATTTAACGATGCCATCAATGAATGGTAGTTTATCTATTTTAGAAAGCAATTTCCTTATTTGTATCATTCTTATTTAAATCCAATTATTCTGCTGGCCTTTGTCACAACATGGGGCAATGAGTTCCAAAGTTAAATTATGAGAAGACATTTTCTATTTAAACTCCCTCTTTGTTCAATTGATTTATACCTAATGATAGCAATTTCAAAATCCTACATCTACAATAAGATGTAGGTAAGGCTGTCTTTACATTTTTCTCTGTATATATGATTTACTCTTTGCAAGAAATGAATTTCATTTGTCTTTCTACTGCCATCCCTCCCCACATGATATATCTATTCCTAGCTAACACCTTATATCCTGGCTGAAAATTGACTGTCATAAATTTCTTAACTGGTGTCTACGCACTAAAGATTTTTTGCGAAGCAGGATTTTTCATACTGTATCAAAGCTGGAGAAAACACAGGGATTTGTCCTTAACAATAACAGACACTTTCTATACACCTATTTAGGAAAAACAGAAAGCTTGACACTTATTGGGAAATACCAACATATCCAAATATCTGAGGGAGGGAGGGAGGGAGGGAGGAAGGAAGATAAAATGATAGAATATTTATCTTCCCTAGTAACCAACCTCAGCCTTGCAAGAAATGTAGGCAGCTCTCATTTAGTGACTGCCTCATTTAGCAACCATTCAAACACTGATGAAAAAGTAACTGCAACCAGTCTTTGCATTTACAACTTTCACAGGTCTGTAAAGCAAGGAAAGCTGAAGTAAAACCATAAGCATGGTTATGATGATTGTATTTAGCAACCACTTAACTTAAGAACTGAGTTGCTGGTCACAATTGTGGTCATTAAAGGAGGTCTATCTATAGCTACATAAAACTGTACTGGCAATGTGATACCTACAGTAAGGAATGGGTCCAAGAAGAACTACCGGTGTCTCCAAAAGAGGCTTATGATTCCAATTTCTCCTTTCTAATGACACTGTAGAGTGAGAGAGGTTAGAAAGATCAATGCTGTGCAGATCTTGGAACTTCATTCTATGACCAACTGAAGAATGAGTCAGGTCAGCAACACTGCATTCTCCAGCTCTAGAGAGTGCAATGGCACTGCTTCACCTCCTTCTTCTTGGGAGCCGGCTTCATGAGTTGCAGGCAGAGTGGCAGCTTTCTTCACCAACAATTCAGGGACTAAAGCAGCAGTTTGGACTCTTGGGGGTAGATCAAAGTGGAAGGCTTTGCTTACCAGAAGCTAAGAAGCAAGCCCACCACTCCCAATATCCCAAACAGGACAAATGAGTGGTAGCAGCCTTCGGACATGCTCTTAGCAAAATGTTATCAAACATTTACATCTATGCCCAATAGGCACTATTTTCTTACATAATATTCCTTTGCTCACTGTTCTTGTTCTTCCATGGGAAGAAGAAGAACACAGAACATCACTGCCAAACATAGGCCCACTATCCAGTGATTTAAACCTCCCTAAGGGGAAACACTATCTTGGCCAGGCAGAATAGATGTTTAATCATGCAATCAACACATCACTGAAAAGACTACACATATAGTATTACTAGAAGGCCAAACTGCTGTTAGTATATTACGCTTTTGTTTCCCTGAATGCAGCCAGCACTCTGTTTCACCTTTGTATGTAGAAACGAGGAAAACAAATAGTTGGTCTAGTGGTTAAGGCATTAGGCTAGAAATCTGGAAATGGTGAGTTCTAGTCCCACTTTAGTCATGAAAGCCAACTGAGTGACTTTGGGCCAGTCACTCTCTCTAAGCCCAGTTCACTTCACAGGGTTGTTGTGGTGGGAAAAATGGGAGGAGGGAGGAGTATTAGATATGTTCACTACCTTATTTATAAAAATACTAAATGTGGGATAAAAATCTAATAAATAAATCTAGGTTGTAACTACACAGAAACGCAGATGTGGGTTGGGCTGACAGAGACTGACTGGCCCAAAGTCACCCAGTCTGCTTTCATGACTAAGGCAAGATTGGAATTCATGGACTCCTGGTTTCTAGCTGATGCCTTAACCACTAGACCAAACTAGTTCATCTAGATCTATTCCTGAACAGAATTCAGTGGTAGGTTCAACCTCATTCCCCGGTACCATGTCAGAAGAGTTGACAGAAATACGATGTTCCAAAGCAGAACCACATCTCAGGGTGGAGAAACAAAAACCTGCCCACCCAACCGCCCTCTATTCTTGTCAGCCCCTTCGAGGTAGTCCAGATAAGCAGCACAAATACTAACACTATGTTTATTGTAAGGTTAAAATAACAGAATCTTGCCAAATGGTAAGAATAAGAATTAGGAAAGCCTAAAGCAATAATGTCAGGTGCAAGCACCCAGAATCATTCTGTGAATAGGTCCAAATAAACATTTTATTGCTGAATATTATATTACAAGAATCTTGCTAGACTGTCTGCCTTCTCTTGAGAAATGGCAGATTTAGACCTAAGGGTTTGACCTCAGACATTACCTTCCCTGAACCAACTCCAAGCTGGAATGTCTTTTATTCCCCGTAGAGAGGCCCCGTCATCTTCTGCCAGTGATCCCACCACATATAACCAATAATTATGATACAGGCATTCAATTCTAAGAGGAGTTAAAGGTAGTCATAGCCAATCTTTATCATCCAGATGGTATTATTATTAAGGCTCATCACCCAGTTCAGACTGGATTTGGCATTTTGTCTACCTATTGACTCCTTTCCAATGGCCTGCGATAGGCATTATTATTTGTTAAATTTATCTGCCACTCATCTCACTATGCAGCTACTCTGAGCTGCTTAAAACAATAAAACGGGAGAAAAAAATGATAAATATAATGTATTTGCAACTTTCTGGCAATGATATTCTGCATTATTTGTATAATTTTAGCAATTATCTAAATATATGTCTTAGAAATTATATTTTATATGAATTTTCTGTTTTGAAAGGTTTAATGATTACAGTGTTAGTAGCTTCTGTTCCTATTGTATTAGTGTATTTAGATATTTGTACTAAGATAATAAAATATTAATATAAAATAAAACAATATTTCAGTCTTTAACAGCAGCCTCCATATATGATATTACAGTACAAGCCTGGATGCTGAGTATGAGTTCTCCAAGCAGGGTTAGTAAAAAGTATTTGTTAGATAACTCAGCTATGACAGTTACTGAAACTCCAGATATAAGGATCGTTCCCTCCCGGAAAATAGACACTGAAGTCTTTGGAATATAGTGCAAAGTGGAATATTTGCACTATAAGATGCAAAATACGTAATAGAACTGCATTTATGTATTTGCTAAATGAAACTATTATCCCAGAACTGTTATATACAGAATTCATTTATTCAGTTGCACGCATTATTTTTGAAGTGTGAAATACTGTGCATTAATTTGAAAGTCTTGCTTTCCTTTGTCTCCTTGGGAGATAATCAGGTAAACTATAATAAAAACACACATATGCCATTTACCTTTTCATCCCTATGAGCTTGGAGGGTTTCAATTACCAGATTCTGGGATTTAGTGCTTACAGCTTTTTGGTGTGTGTAAGATTTATTAGAAGGTTTAGTATCAGTGAAGAATTCACACATTTACTCCTTTGAGCTGGGCTTCCACCCAGAGCCTCTAAATCATGATCCTAAAGATGGGTCACTGTCACATAGGACATTAGCACCATTAGTGTGTTCCGCTGATGATTAATGATCATGTACGTGTAGTCCTTTTGGTCTTGCTCTTCTGATATGGGCATGCTCCATTCTCCAAGTCTCAAACCCCAACCACTAGAGTTAGTTATGATACATTCATTGCTATAGTAGAGATGTATTACTTTTCTTCTAAATACAATAAAAAACACCATTACCTACATGCACAAAAAAGTGTATCAAGAATTGGAGAGCACTGGTTTTGCTGTAAGAATTTTATACCCCCAACCTCCATATTTTAGTGGAAACTACAGCTTTGCAATATTTGGTATGATTCTTTTCAAGATGATTTCCAAGTTTAATTCAATGATTTCTGAAATCCTGTATATGAAGCAGTGTGTCAGCCCAAGCAGTAAATCAATATGTGAAGAGTTCAAGTTGACTACTTTATTGTAATTCTACTTATATTATAAGAAACGTCCCAGATTGCTTGACTATGCCTGGGAATAGATAAGTTTCCATAGAGTTGGGGTGGGGGAGGTGTCAGTCCTGGATCTCTTACAGCTATGTAATGATTCAAGGCTAATCCCTTGTTTTGATTCCTCCTCCCTGCCTAGCTGGGCCTTTCCCAACACAGGGGGAAGAAAAGCTATTGATAAAGAACTTTCTAGGAATGGCAGAGAATGTTGTAATAAGTGGAAAAAAATTCTTCATTTTTCTTGGAGTCTTGCCTTCTTAGCAATTCTTTTAATATGCCCATTCTGTATACCACAAAGAGACATAATCTTATACCTTGTATATAATTTATTGTTATCAGATAGTTATCCTCTCTAATGCTCTCACCTCCTATATTCCCTACAATAATTCCCTACAATAATTAGGATTGGGATTGATCGGCT
>NW_015386421.1:1195544-1214123 GCF_001527695.2 Protobothrops mucrosquamatus
GCCAAGCAGTGTCGGCTGGCGACCCCCAGGGGGAGGGCCTTCTCTGTGGGTGCCCCCACCCTCTGGAACGAACTACCCCCCGAGATCCGGATGATTCCGGATCTCCTTACTTTCCGCCGCGCCCTCAAGACATGGCTTTTTCAGCAAGCGGGCCTGGCCTAGGGAGGATTTTAAATCGGGTTTTTAAATCGGGTTTTTAAAGAATAATTTTAACTGCACAACTTTAAATATTGGTTTAATTTGGTTTTATCTGGTGGGGGGTTGTAAATATGTCTATGTTTTTAAATATGTTGTGAGCCGCCCTGAGTCCCGTTGGGAGAAGGGCGGGATATAAATCAAAATAAATAAAATAAATAAAATAAATAAATAAATAAAATTGACTGATGAAGGGCAGGGATTTCTATCGAGTTCACAGCTGCAATATAGCCAAATTTACAGAATTAGAAGCTTTCTTCATTTCTAAATCACGTTTTGGATTTATTCACTTTTGTAGCTAAAGAGAGACTCACTTTGGAATAGATAAGTATTTCTCTATGGAGACTTTTATTTCTGGAGCTCATTCAAATTGAAACATTGAAAATTTTGGGGAATATTTGTCTGACTCACAAAAATTTGGAAACAAAGGAGATTAAAAGCATTTAAACAGAAAGAATTAATTTTAACTTTTGAAAATTTTTAACTGAAAGTTTTGATTTTTTAATGAATCTGTGCTTGAAATTTCAAACTGGCTTTGCTCATTTTTAAAAATTTAGCCTTCTACCAATTGGCTGGATTTACAAAGGACTTCCTTCTTTTAATTATGGGCTATTATTATATCTTTTACCAGTGATGTGTGCTAAAACCCAAAGACGAGGGCCCGGAGATGACAAATTCCACTGTCCTTAATGAAAGCAATGTTTGATGACTTGGATAAAGTACTTACACAATTTTTAGAAGCTAAGTTTGAAACTTTGGAAAAAAGTTTGGATAAAAACAATGAACAAGATTTCAGAGGAAATTAAACTAATGACAGGATAGAATTTTTAGAGAAACAATCAAAAATTTGGACTTAAGAGAGAGGGCTGGATAATTTAGCTAAGCTGGAACTGAAAAAAATCTTTGAGGTTTAGAACTATTTCAGAGGACCTCCTGAAAATAAATGGAAAAAAGCTTGTTCGGGCATTAGTAGATTTATTGAACAGGAAAGAGGAAGGACGAAGAGCTGCACAAAGTGTAATGTATAAATTCATGTTTTGCTGCAATGAGACAGACATAAGGAGATGTTTCAGTATATTTTCTGAGGAAAAGAACAAGGGATCAAGTTCTGCAGTGTCATTTTGACGCAAGATTGAAGATTGATTATGTTGATATATTTGTTTTAAAGGAGATTCCTATTAGATTCCTATTAAAGTAGATTCCTACCGAAGAAGAAAGTTTATTTCTTCCTAACAGATATTTTGAAGCAGAAAAATATCCCATTTTGATATAATATATAAGGGATAAGAAAGTGGGATCAATTTTTACCTTTCAACAACATAAACTAAATACTGTCCAAAAAGCTAAGGATTTTGTGGAAAAATATAAGGAAGAGCTGTCTCAACTTTTATGGAGATTGCTGACAGATTTATATGGACTGCAATTGACTAAAGAAACTAAGAAAGGGAACTTTACTTTGGGAGCTACTTTACTACAGGAACTACAGAGAAAAGAAAGTGCTACTGAAAACTGAAGGAGATAAGGCATTAGTGGATAATGCGAGTATACAGGAAGCTTTATTTTTTATTACTCTAATTTGAATAAAACACAAAATATGTCCTCAGAAAAAAATGAGAAAAATAAAAATGTTAAAAATAAAATTTAACAAAACTTTCACAATCACAGAGACAAATTATGAATAGTACTGTATCTATTATGAAGATATCAGAAGCTATAAAACATTAAAATAGGGAAGGCACCAGGACCGAATAGACTACCTGGTGCCTATAAATGTTTTGAAGATCAACTTTTACAACTACTTCAAAAATTCTGTTGTAAGGAGATATAATGCCACAATCTTTGAAAGAGGCTAATATTGTGTTGCTACAAAAGGAAGAACAGTTTTAATTTCTACTAAAAATTATAGACCAATTTCTTTATTGAACAATGATTATAAAGTGTTCTCAGCAATTTTGGCAGACAAGATAAAACAATTTCTACAAGAGTTTCTTCATGAAGATCAACATGGATTTTTGCCTACAAGATAATTAAAAGATAATGTAAGGACTGTATTGATTGTAATAGAATATTTACAATCACATAATGAAAAACAAGGTACGTTAATTTTTTTGGATGCCATGAAAGCTTTTGAAAATTTGAACTGGTCCATCTTGTTCAAAGTCCTGGAAGATATAGAGTTTGGCAAGAATTTTCTTTATGGAATCAAGTCAATATGTACATCCCAAAAGGCTAAAATTGCAATTGATGGTGATTTGACAAAACCATGCAATATTCAGAAGGGAAATAAATAAATAAATATGATATGTTTGCCTCTATCCCCTTTGTTATTTGAAGTTTGAATAGAGACATTAGGCAAGATGAAGAATATAATGGCCTAAAAATTAAAAATGAGACTTTTAAACTGAAACCTTTTGCTGATGATTTGTTTTTGATATTACATGACCCCCTGTATGGGATTGAATTTTTGATGAGAAATGGAAAGATTTTAGCACATTTTAAGATTAATAAACAGAAAACAAAAATATTGGTTAAAATGTGACTACAAAGTTTAAATATTCGGGGGTTACTTTGACTATTATGAACTGTATGTTGTTTTGAACCAATTATATTCAGTTATGGAACAAAGTTATAAAACAATATTGAGATGGGGGAAATTATAATTGTCATTGTTGGGAAGAATTTCAGTGATTAAAATGTTTAATCACCCTGGAGCAGACAAACAGAAACCTGTCCTGCTAATGATTGCAGGCAGCCCCAATGCTTTTGTCCTTTTTTTCCCAATACAATGCTATTTGCATTCGTTCTTTTTTAATTAAAACATCCCCAACTGATTTTACAAGCTACTGCTTCTCCTCCAGTCTCTCTCATATGCTTGAGTGCTAGTATTAATTATTAGAGCCAATTTACTGTTTATACTTGATGTTTTAACTAATTACCACTAATGGCAGACACCAGTGGGCAATCAACTTCATTTAGTTCCTATTGCAAACCACTCATTATCAGCAGCGAGGGGAGGAAAGGGAGAGAGAGAAAATGAGCAAGCAAGGGAGCAAGCAGCTATTCACTCATACACACACCAAAGCAGTGAACAGATGTCGCTATACTCCTGGATGAGTTAAGGATAAGGGAGGAGTAAAACTTCTTCAAAGCAGTATCTTTGATGTAAACAAGTTATATCAGGTTGATCATTAAAGCCTCTAAACTGAATGGCTGGCTGCTGGTGATATTGTAAAACCATAGCAGCATTTCACTGTTTCTAACTTTTTACATAAGTCACACACAATATTAAGTGTGTGCTTAATAGTGCTTAACCAAGATTATTGAATAAGGTACCATGGATTGGATTCACATAACACACTTAGTTAAAAACTATAAAAACCAATCCAATGGTTGTTTTAACGAAACGGGCTTAGCCAGAAAAAAGCATGGTACAAGCACACAGAAGAAAACCTGCTTCTGAGTTTAAAGGAATGATATCTGTGTGACACACCTGCCCATGGTTAACTGAACTGAGTTTACTTGAACTACTTTCTGAATTGGCACAACAAACTGAATCCAAAGTACTTATGGACTAGGGTTGTACAAACTACAAAATTTAATTTCATTGCCTAAGGCAGGGGTGTCAAACTCAATTTCACTGAGAGCCACATCAGCATTGTGGTTGCCCTTGGGGGCCGGGTGGGTGTGGCCTATGGGGTGGGTGTGGCCAGCTCGACATCACTCACTTCAGGGGTGCCTGGGCAGGACTGGGGCAGATCATCCGGTGGAGGATGGGACTGGGGCGAGCGCTGGGACATGGGGCAGGGCTGCCCCGTGGATTTAATGCTGAGCGCGTTCTGGCTTTGATGGATGCAACCAGGTTGTAGATCAGGTCGGCCTGGGCCGGGCCGAGATGTGGTGGGCCGGTCCTTCACTCTTTCCAGAGCAGGTCCCCGGGCTGGACAGAACCACATAGTGGGCCGCATCCGGCCCGCAGGCCTTGTGTTTGACATGTCTGGCCTAAGGTATGGTTTAATACACTGTCAAAACATAGCTATAACAAGGTAATAATAAGGGATCTTATATCAGGAATTCAAAGGAAACTCCAATTCTTTATTTCATGTGTCCAATAGAGGATAATGGGCAGTAAACAATCAAAATCAATAAGATAATTTAGTTCCTTTTATTTGATTTTATCCCCTGGAATCAAGGATGACTCATTATCACTACTGAATTTGCAGGCAATGACTGTTTAAAGGTTTTCCTGTCAGTCAAGTCTGACTCTAGGGCACGGTGCTCATCTCTGTTTTTTGGCTGAGGAAGCCAGTGTTGGCCAAAGACAATTTCCATAGGTAGCATTGAAGTGGTACCTATTAATCTACTTGCATTTGCATGCTTTCAAACTGTTAGGTGAAATGTGTCTGCAATTACAGTTACCTGAAGAATTATGGTATGTGTATGTTCCATATCTCCTAGCCCAGGGGTGTCAAACTGCCGGCCCACGGGCCGGTTGCATCATGCAGAGGTCGCACCCACTCCAGCTCTGGCAATGCGAAAAAAGCCGTGATATGTTGCGACATGTCACGTGACGTGGCGAGTTTGACACCTGTGTCCTAGCCAATATATTTCTGTTTTCTACACTTTACTACCATACAATTTTACCACTCCATCTTTTCTGAAGGGTAGCATTTAGAATAAACTTCATCTGCCCTACCATAAGTAAACTTTAGTTATCATAGGTATGATACAGAAGTATGGCTTTGTTCACACAATATGATAAATCCGGGTTTGCTTAAGCATGATTTACTGAATATTTTAGACAGATTCACTCACCTTATTAAATCCTAAGCCACAGGCAACAATTGGCTTTGCATGTTGAGTGAATGATGTCTATGTAAATATGTTATACCTGATCAAAGTGTTTTAAAATTTAACATGCATCCTTGCAAAGATCTAAAAAAACGCCATAAGGCTATATATGAATGGTTGGATGAATAACAAGCTTTGGGGAATTGACTGAGGAGCAAAAAAAAAAACCCTCTGAGAAGTTAACTGCATCATGGCAAGACACATTATAACTGCTCACACATCTGCAACTAATTGATGTAAGCTCTTGGAGTGCAAAAACTTAATCTGTCCCCCCAGACTGATGTTGCAAATCCAGCACAGCTGGTTTTATGGAGTATCACCCCATGACCTTTACAAATCCCATCATTCCAATCAATATGTCTCATTAGCATTAGGTAAATGTACGTGGTAAATTGGGAGGAAAACTTCTAGGCAATGGTGATCTGACTATGCTGTTTGGTTGTATTGAATTATTTTTTGCTTGTGATATAGGATGCTTATTAAACCCAAACAGAAACTGAATTCCTTGCCATATCAGCAAAGCTGAGCTGTTAACATACCAAAGTGCCATTTCTCTTTCTTCTTGGGAAAGATCTATTCGATTAACAGTTTTCCATTTCACCAGATTAACTGATTCCCTATCAAATTCCACCTAGAATTGAGAATCGAAGGCTAAGCATATTGTAGACCTCAGGATCATTATTAAAATACAAAGAGATTGCTTTACCAATACCTACCTGACCTGAGCAGGATTAGTGCAACAGGGATAAAAATAATGTGGTTAAATATTAAATAAACTAACCATTTATTAGGCAACAGAATTGCCAGTTCAATTAGGATATTTTTTTCAATTGATAGAGATCCAACTCATAGACTAAAAGCGCAAGGGCTATGTCCAATAATTGCTGAGACATTGAATATTGACTCTGGGTAGTCTCAATATTCAATATGGGCACAAACTGTGTGAATCCAATCACTATAGTTAAAAACCATAATTTATGATTCAGTAAGAGAAGTGAACTCAGTCATATATGATTCATTTAATAAACCAGTTTTTTTTTTTATAAAAATTGCAAACAAGGTCACTGTCTTAAGACGTTTGCCAATATCACTCAGAAGTCAGTTTATTTATATTCAGTTCGCTGGATATAAATGTATGTTTAGACATTTTTGTCCCAGATTCTCATACCTAATACTGCAGGAATGTCTTCATGTTGAAAATTAACACTTCAATACTGTAACAATTCTTAGATAAGTGCTACAACTACTCTGCACACTCCTTAAGATAAGAGTTATATTATGCTAAATATTATTATTATAAAGGTTAATAAAATATAAGGTCTTCCACATACGGCTTTGTGTTTAGGAGTTTAAGTATTATAGATGCATTAGATGAAATCATGTTTTAGAAATCAAAAACCAGAGAACCAGAGAGTTGTTGTTAGCTTTTGGAAGTCTTATGATCTCCCTATCAATACCAGGCAATAGAAGCTGGCTAATAAACCTTTAGCAATAGCAATAGGACTTATATACTGCTCCATAGTGCTTTATAGCACTCTCTGAGCAGTTTATAAAGTCAGCATATTGTCTCCAACAATCTGGATCCTCATTTTACTGACATCAGAAAGATGGAAGTCTGAGTCAATCAAGATCAAATTCCAGATTGTGGGCAGAGTTAGCCTGCAACACTGAATTCTAACCACTATGCCACAAGGGCTTTTTAAAGCATTTGTTGCATAGAAAGAGAAATGCAAATCTTGTACTTAATACTTTAGCACAATTTTTTAAAAGATACAGTATGCTTTTGTGGAAAGCTACTAAATCTAGAGCAGGGAAGAAAAAGCCGGGGGCTTACTTTCCAGCCGGGAGGCTATACCTTTAAGAGGAAAAAAAAAAAAATGAAGCACTGCCATTTGAAATAGGCGAGAGGAAGCCGGCTGCTCTAGAGGAGATGTTTATTGGCAGAAGCGAAGTGCCATTTCAGCAGTTTGGTTCTGGATCAGCTGAACAACAAAACGGGAGAGTGGAAGGATTCTTATGTGATTTTGAAGTTCTGGGATTTGTGTAATGTGAGCTTTGTGTTCTTAAGGAGTGTTTGGCAATTTCTATTGTGGCTGATGGCTCGTGTTGGATTTTGGGGTGAGGGATTACTGGTTCTAATTCTACTGCTCTGCTATTGTTAGCTGTAAGTTTTGCCGCAAGGGATTTTGAAGTATTTTTGTCCTGAATGGATTTTGCCTGTAGCATTCGTTTACTTATGAATGGAGCCATTTGGGGAGGCTGCCTTAGCCAGCAGCCAATATTTGCTACATTTGTTTTTGTTTTTTCTTCTTAAGTGCGGGCTGCCAGCTCCTTAACTTTCCTTTCTAGCCAGTAGCTAATTCTTAAAGGGGAATACGCCTTTTTAAGCTAGTTCCCTCAGCGGCTTGTCTTTTCTGTCTCTGGAGGCTTTTCCTTGTTTGATAAATATATGGAAGAGGGAAAATATGGGGAAGGTTTCAAATTCTTCCTTCAGAAGGAAGGAGATGGGAATGAGAAAGAGGGAGGCAAGGAGGGAGGGAGGGAAACAGGAAGGAAGAGAGGAGGGAGAGAGATTGAAATGAACAGGAGGGAGGGTCTGAAGGAAGTCCTGCCTTAGCACTTGGCCTTGCCATTGACTTTGCTTGTCAAACGGTTGCAAAAAGGGATCACATGACCCTGGGACACTGTGACTATCAAAAATATGAATCAGTTGCCAAGCATCCAAATATAAATCATATGACCCTGGGAATTCTGCAACCGTCATAAGTGTGAAAAATGGTCATAAGTCACTTCAGTGCCATTGTAACTTTGAACAGTCACTAAGCAAATTGTTGTAAGCCGAGGACTACCTGCACTTTATCACTTTTTCCCTTTTGTTTTGGTTATCAAGTTTTTGACACCTTGCTAGGTGGTACTCGAATATTGCCATATCCTAAAAGTGGTACAATCAGTGAAAAGGTTGAAAAGCCCTGATCTGAGGATCACTGTTCTAAAACCAGTGTCCATCTCATGAAAGATTTCTAGGCTTCAGAGATAAATCAGATAAGCTCCATTTCAAATAAAAAGCAAAAGCCAAGTAGTTTATCCTCATTCCCATAATGGATATATTGTATATACCGTTTAGCTCAACTATTGGTGGTGCCTGCTTTCTGCCATCTTCCTGTATGGACCCTTCTCCAGAGCTCTCAAGCATGGATCACTGTAGTGGCAGCAAAACCATTTAAAGAGCTAAGCTGCCTTGAGCTTTAGCGGGATCGCTGTATAGCAAAAGCTTTTAGCGGAACACCAGCCATGAGGCAGAGAAAAGGAGAAATGAATAAATCCAGTAGCCAGCCAATTTTACTCAGGCTGACATGCTTCTTCTCCTGGAATTAGATGAAAAGCTCCCTAGGCACCTTGTCCCACAAGATCACTAGCCACGCTACATCCTGCAGCCATACAGACTAAGCTAGCTAGACACAGACACAACCATCACAATTGGGATTTGTGCTTCCTAGAAGCAAGGTGAAACCAAAATTAGAAAGAAATGTTTGATCCAGCAGGGAGGGAAAAAATGGAAATTTGTAGCTGAGAGCTAAATCTAAATGCATTCCAGCCCAGAGGAAGATAATTAGTTTATCCTGGATCTGTGTTTTTCAATTTTTTTATTAATGGCTTGATTTTTTTTTTTAAAAAAAAAGCACAACCCACTTATCAAAGTTGCAGACACAAAGTTGGAAGGAATCCTGAATACTTTGGGGAAAATATTAAAATTCAATATTTCCTTGATAAATTGGAAGACTGGACATGTAAAATTAAATTCTATAAAAACATGCACATTCATCCTTCTCTGTATTGCTATAATTCACCTATTTATTCCCCATTTATAGCAATACAGAGAAGGTCCAATGTGCATGATAAAACAAACATGAATGATGTTGACAAAGAAAAAAGGTGGCGAGCGAGATAAGAGAAACAGTTTTGTGTTTAGTTATCTAAAGGATTTATACCTCCCATATGCTCCTTCCTGTGCTTTAATATCCCTTTTTAAAAGACCCTGCTATATAAGATTAGAGCAAGGATTGCAAATCTTTTTAGACCTTTAAGCAATAACACACACACACACACACACACACACACACACTGCTCAAACAGCCTCTCATCCTATAAGATTGCTAACTATCATGAGATATCTCTGATCTTATTCTGGAATTTTATGATCTTACGTAAGAGCACAAAAATCTCTTTAAATTTCTGAATAATTTCAGTAGAATGCCAAACAGTTGCATTCACATATGTTCTGCTGATGGTTGATGCGTCTCCTCTGAAAAAACAAAAAATTGAACATTTAAGTGAGCCAAGGAATATTAAGGGCAAGAGGAAGGCTTCTGCAATCACTTTCCTGGAACCAGAGTCTCTCAGAGTCTCATCCATCCATCGTTAATTCTTTTAATTGTGGTGGCCAAGTTATTGGATTATGGCTGGAGAAGTCCACTCCCGACCATGGAGGATGAGTGCGCGCACACACACACACACACACACACACACACACGGATAACTCTGAGCTATTAGATTCTCTTAGCATAAATTTAATTTGGTTTTTAACTTTGTTTTTAACTATGGTATCATGGTTTTATATCATTTTACTGTTTTATCTGTAAACCACCCAAAGGCACACAAGTGTGATGGGAGATACAGAAATTTAATAGATAGGTAGATGATAGATAGACAAACAGACAGATTTTCTCATAAGATTTAGGTAAAGTGGATAACATAAAGACATCTCTACATCAAAGCTGCCACAGTTTTTGATAAATTGGTGTTATATAAAGCCAATGAACAAACAAATACATAAATGTGTGTTATCTCCTCAAGTAAATCCCACTGTTTCAGCAAGATTTAGTCCCTGGCAAAGAAGCTTAATATTGCACCCTAAAGAGGGAAAACTCTTTCTACAATTTGGCCTGCAGTGGTCCCCTACTGACATTAATTTGGTTCACTGTCCCACTATTTTCTTGTACTGTACATTACTCTTAAAAAAAAAAAAGACAATGCTCAACTGCACTATTATACATACAACTAGTGAATCTAAGAACACTGTGAATTTGGCAAAAGGGACAAATGTGTTTGACATTCTGACACAAATACATAATCAAGGTATTTCCATGATTAGGTCATTGCGTGTGTGTTGCCATTTTGGTAAACAGTGCTATAGAGGAGCCTATGAGGTTCATTCTTGCAGCTAAAGATATAACATAGTTAAGGGATTATACCTTGCAACATGTCAACTGCTTCTATCATGGTGGAGAAAGCATGCAAAGCATTGCTTCTTCAATTCCTTCCATCCATTTTACCAGCAGTAACTACATGAGGCATCTCTATGGTCTTCTTGTGTAATGAAATGACAAATGGTTATCTGGATATAAGCATGTGTGTATCTGTACCTCTATTAACCATAGAAATATCAGACAACAACACGTTTTCATAACATTTCTTATACTGAAAAAGATGTGAGACCAATGATGAAAGAGCGTTGGAGAATGACTTTGCTGTTAATGGAAGCAATAAAAGAAATCTTGTAACCATATCATTTTCATTGAGCTAAGTTGTTGTGAAGCATTGTTTCCAGCATTGTAATTGCTGGAAAAGAGTCTTAAGCTCCTTAAACCTATCAAGGATCTGGTCTATTCAAGCACTTGAACTGTTCTGGCTACTGTCTGCTACTGATCTATAGGGGAGATAGATTAAAACTTCTTAAAACAGATTTTTATCCCACTATAATTCTTTCAGAACAGGGCAAGCTTGAACAGAAAGATAATTTCCTCAGTGTACGTAAGAGAGAAGGGGTGTAATTTCAGTTCCCAGAGCAGTGAAAACATTGATTGTGTTTGTCCCATAACACTAAATCATAAGCCATAGTTAACAATTACTGTGCTTATATTTACACAGCATACTGAGTCAACATGTAGCTCATTGTGGCATAAATCTGATTTCTCAGTAAACTAAGATCATCTAGTTTCCTTTTATATATCACAGTTGCTTAGTGGTATATAGATTTAACTTTTATTATTTAGCATGATATATATTGTGAACTTTGAATGGAGAAACAGTTTGCCTTGAATAGAATAAACCCTCAGGATTAGAAGACTATATTTTCTTTCAGTTTGGCTTTTTTTATATTGTGCTACGAAACATTTGTTGAACAAGCTATCAAGATCTGATACATACATGCTTAACCATATAGTGTAGTTTATAAATCACAGTGGCTGGATTGATACATTGCCCTAATCCAAAAACAATTAAACCCCTGAATGGCTTAGTAGCATGTATGAATCTAGCCAATAAGGGCCTTTCTTGGAATTCTGCAAGAATTTCTTGGGATTTCTCTTTTAATTCTTGTATAATAGCTTGATTTTGCAGAACTGTGTACACTGGTCTTGGTATGTAAATTCCTTAATCCCTACTCGCTTTCTATGGAAGGAATGATGTTCCATTGCAACAGAAATCCACACTCTTAGGTTTTAGCCTCTGTTTTATGAAGCCTTCTCTTCTCAAGTTAAGCATTCACAAGCCCTTGTGCAAGCCCATTATGAAAGATTATGCATTAACATCACTAGAACTAATCTAAGTGCCTAATATATTGGTACATTACACTAATCCATAATTGACTGAAGCATGGTTATTTAATTAATTCATTGTCTTACAGTATTCTTACAACATCCTGAACTATCAACACACCATAGTTGCTAGTTCTCACAACATGCAGAGCCACAGACAAACATTTTAGCCTAACCTTGTACAAACCCAGACATCAAGTTAACCACAAACCTAAAAATTCAGTTAGTGGATAATATTCCAAAGGTTGCTTCTCTCTGCTGCTATTACTCACCAGGCAGTTATATTATCTTTCCCAAGTATAGATGGACAGCACAGGGGTTTTTGAAGTGGATGCATATAGTTTTTGCTGAGATTCTTCAAAGAAATTAATATCAGCGATCCCTCAATATGGCCATATCGAGTACTCTTTCCATCTCTCTGTTTCTCCACTTCACAATCATCTTCAAAAATGCAGTTTGCATTTGCCTGAGACACTTCACAGGAGATGTGCTGACTTTACAAAGAAAATTCACAAGATTTTGTGGGACCTCTACCCTTTTGCAGATTTCCCAATTTTGCCTTGCAAATTCCATTTTTCCCACTGCCAAAAGAGACAGATAAGTATCTTGCAAGACGTGGAGAAAGAATTGATCAAACCGTATACCTATTTTTATTATGACTTACAGAGCTATATGTTACACAGCACTAAGTAGTTCCTGATTGTTGTAATAATGCCCTTATTTCACTGTTTTTGGTATATATTTTACTCTTATACCCAAAACCTGAAAAAGAATGCCACTTGCTTTTGCCAGGGGAGAAAAACTAGGCAAAGAGGGAATACTATTAAAAGAATTTAACAAATCATAATTCAATGGCAATAGCTTCAAAAAAAAGATGTGAGTAAATATGACAAAATTTTACTGACATATCAACAGGCTGATGCCAAGAACATTTTCTTCCTCTTTAACATGATGACCTTAGTACAAGGAACACAAATCATCCAACAATCAAGAGCTATGTATGGTTAGACAAAGGGAGTTGTGTACTATCTAGGCCATGTGGGGTAAATCCAGAGATAGTACAATGGTGTCAGCTGCTGATGAGGTGACAGAAGCTTCTTGATGCAGGGCTAACGTCCCTGCCTTAGCCCTAGCACAGCATGTCACTGTTTTTATTTATTAAAGTCAATACAACCTTTTTTTTTGTGTTTGCTAGTTTCAGCTCTATTGACAGACATGCAATCCTGTCCATCAGCACCAGCTATCCAATCAATCCAGGACTCTGAGGCTTTGCTCCCAGCAGTAGAAGACATAAAATGTGGTGTCCTACCACTGTCTTATTTTTAAAATCCAGTCTAGCACATCTCTAGTAGAATTAATAGGAAAATCATCCTAAGCATCGTAGGTTTTTTTTTTTCATGGAAATAAGCCAGGGCCAAAGGGATTGAGTTCAGATTAATAAATCATAGACAGTATAAATTAACAAATGAAATGAAAGAAATAAAAATGGGTGTTTTTCATGTTCTGAATCTGTAAAGCCCAGAGAAATGGGAAGGTTTAATACAGAGGTCCCCAACCTTTTGGGCACCAGGGACCTGTTCCATGGAGAAAGGTTTTTCCACAGACCGCAGAATACATTGTTTTGTGTGCTGCTTGCATCCCATGGATGGGACTTTGCTTGTTTATGCGGCCCGGTTTCTGGCATGCTGCAGCCCAGCACTGATTCACGGACTGGGGGTTGGGGACCCCTGGTTTAATAGATATGGGTAAAAGTATTCTAAACGTGGAGTTGGGCTGATGAATACAAACAGGGGAACTAAAGCAGACACCATTATGGTTGTTAAGGTTGTACACTTTTTATTCCTATCCAAAACTTTGCAAAACTGTTCTTAGATTTAATATGAGTGACATACATTTAAATAAAAAATAAGGGGTTGTTGATCAGGGTGCTTAACCTGAGGTCCGCGGATAGTTTCCATGAATATAGATGGGGACAGAATTACAATTTTATTTTCACTAACTCTAACTAAATTTAGCTTTTCATTCAATGATGAATGTAAGCAAAAAAGTAATTTATTCTCTTAAGAGTCCAAAATATTTGTTAAATCTTATTATCTAAAATTATTATACCCTTGAAGAGTAAACCTGGAATACATTTGATTGTGTTAGGTACCTTTTTCTCTGAAGGCATGTACATTGTGAGACTTCTGGGGAAGGAATGGCAAATTGGGGAATGTTCTGCGACACTTTATAATTCCTCTCCGGACAAGGAAAGAACATGAGACTGCCCACAAGGGCTCCATACATTGCTCCTCACATGGAGAGAGCAAGAAAGTGGTCTCCAGCAGGTATGGAGCTCTGGGAAATGAGGGAATAGTCATGTTTTTCCTGAAACTGCAGTTTGGGAATGGAATGCTGCAAGTCAAAAGGTACAAATCTCCCGCTGCCACTTTTAATGAATTGATCAATTAGGGCAGATCCTTCATAAGTTTTTTCCTCTGACCTCTAATCCACTGGGGGCTCTTCTCTCTTTTGTTTGATCATTTCCTAGAGAGCATCTCTTCCCCTCGCCACCTAAAGTCATTCTCCCATACTATTACATTTCTTTATATATTTATTTCCTTTTTCTTTATCACATTGTTATTTCTTTCCTTCCTTTTTATTTTTACATTTTGGGGATTTTTTTTCTTTTTTCTCTTTTATTTGTAATTTTTAATAAAATTACTATTAAAATACAAACGTGTGTACACTATAATAACCCGTATCTATGTATTTTATTTCATGCATTTAAATATATTTTCCTGAGAAGGGGTCTGGACTATCCAAAGATATCCATGGCACAAAACAATTATGAACCCCTATTCTTTAGAAAGAATTTGAACAGGACAGATACATAAAGTTGACATATGTGTGAATGCTGTCCTGCAATTAAAAAATGTGTTGTATTGAAACATACCAGTAATCCAGAATTATGTAAGCTTTAGCCAAAACATTCTAGAGAGCATCATGTTCCCCTAGCTTGTTAATTTTATGATTAACTGGATTGATTAAACAAACTCTGCTGAGAGACAGGAGGGAGATGGCTTTATATGATTGTTGATCTAAATTATGGCAACTGGAAGCTGGCTGAAAGGATTTTCTTCACCATTAAAGCTAATATATCTTCTGGGAATA
The DNA here is from genome assembly GCF_001527695.2 of Protobothrops mucrosquamatus. Lineage (NCBI taxonomy): Eukaryota > Metazoa > Chordata > Lepidosauria > Squamata > Viperidae > Protobothrops > Protobothrops mucrosquamatus. The sequence goes on from NW_015386421.1 coordinate 1,210,337, forward strand.
CAGACAGACTAGCAATAGTCTCAGAGAATCCTGCTCACAGCTTGGAATCACTAAGCAGAATACTGAGATCAGGAGAAAACCAGCTAAATTATTCATACTGAATTTAAGGAAAAGTGGAAACAGTAATCTATATTGAGGATAATAATATGTAATGCAATCATAGGAGAACAGTATATATATTTAAAAGTAATTAAAATAACATACATTCTTGTATGTCTTTTTGGTTTTGAAGTTTTGTTTCATTCATATTTTCAAAAGTTATCATATCAAAGACTACAGGTAGTCCTCGGCTTACAACAATTTATTTAGTAACTGTTCAAAGTTAACAATGGCACTGAAAAAGGTGACTTATGACTGTTTTTCACACTTATGACTGTTGCAGCATCCCATGGTCATGTGATCAAAATTTGGACACTTGGCAACTGACTCTAATTTATGACAGTTGCAGTGTCCTGGGGTCATGTGATCACCTTTTGCGACCTTTTTAACTAACAATTACAATGATTCACTTAACAACTGTGGCAAGAAAAGTTGTAAGATGGGGCAAAATTCACTTAACAAATGTCTCACTTAGTAACAGACATGTTGGGCTCAATTATAGTTATAAGTATTGTAAAGGACAAGAAAATCAACAATCCTATGTTCTCACTTCTTCAAAACTCAAATTGATAGATTAACAAGATCTTGGGTGGATCATCCAGAAGTTTACACTCAGGCTGTGAAATCAGTATAGTTCCACTTATATCGGGCTCCCACACAAAGTGAATAATTTATTTTTTGCCTGTTTATTGTACAATATTTAATAATTTGCTATTAATACATGAACAGCATCCTGAAAACCACTGTATTGACAGTAAGATACAAGTCTTACTTTGGAGTTTTATTTGTGACCGTTTATCTGTAAGTCATTATAGATAGTGCTCAACTTATGACCAGTTATTGAATGATTGTTTGGAATTTCATAGCCTCATAACTTTGTAGTTAAGGCCCATAAAATTGTAGCCATTGTTAAATGCTGTGCTAACCTCTGCTGCAGTCACATGACTGCATTTTCGATGCTAGGCAATTGCTTCACATTTACAACTGGTTGCAGAGTCACACTGTTACATTATGAATTGCAATGTTTTTTTGCCAAATAATTCACATTTGGGAACATGGATATAAACTTATGACTGCACTGTTTAACAACCACCATAAAAATGATCATAAAATTGGATCCGGTCACATAAGTGCCTTGACTTATGACTGAAATTTCAAATTGTGGTCATAAATCAAGACTACTTATATTTGATTTGGTAACCAAATCAACATGCATGCACGTAACATGCATGCACGTATGAACTCATTCTGAGGTGAGAAGAAAGGGGAATGAATGCTTTCTTCTCTGCTAGGGTGGTATGCTTGCTTGTTTATTTACTTATTCATTCATTCACTTTGCTTGTGCATTGCCTTCCCAAAGGCTAAGCAAAGCATCTCACCAAAATACTATTTTTGTCCTATATTTCCATCTTCTTCCTAGAGTATTATTCTCTAGAAAGAATAGAAATGTCACCAGATCAGTTTCTTGGCTCCCCTCCTGCCTCTGACGTCCTGATCCAATAACGGAAACATCTGTTTCACCTCTTCAATCAATACTTACTTCTTAATAGTCTTAACTATCCAGAAAAAAGCTAGTGACATTAAATGTTAATTATATCTATTTGGATTCGAAAAAAATTTATGGCTTGAGTTAATTATACCCAGAGTCATAAAAAGGTATGAGAGGGAAAAGACTGCTGCCTTTCTAGGCCAAAAGACAAGCAATACAAAAAAAAAATCTTTTTCTTGGCAATAACTTACAGTAATGCTAGGGGATTTAAGACATACCCTTCTGTAGCACAATCTGATACAACAGATAATAATATCAGGAGATCTGCAAAAGCCCTTCAAATATTCTAGCCCACAAAATAATGCCTAAGAGATGTCATCAGAGATATTGATGAGAAGCTGCTTTGTCTTTCTTCTCTCTTTCTGGTAAAGTCAAAACCAGCCTTCCCTAATCTGGACCCTCCAGCTAATGTTGAGATCATAATTTCTAGAATTGCTGAATACAGGCTGGCTGACAATTTTAAGAACAGATATCAAAATTGTTGTGTATCAATTAATAAATAAGAAAATACATAAAATGTAGTCAAACACATCTGGAGAGTATCCAATTGGGAGATACCTGTCTAGTATAAAATATTATATGTCATGTAATTATAGTGCACATATGATTGCTGCATTAAATATTAGGAACAGGAACTGAGAAAATGTGTCATGCTGTCTTTTTATCCCCACTGTTTAGTAATATCTAATATACTATCACAACAGGAATAAAAAGATAGCAAATGACAACAGCTTCTTTAACGTTGGTTTCAACCTTAGTAATATAGTGGGTTTTTTTTAATACTGGCTGTTTTGGACTCAAACAATTGAAGGATACAAGGAGATTGCCTTGTGCTGGCTTTATCAATGGCAGAAGGGATGATGATGATGATGATGATGATGATGATGATGATGATGATGATGATGATGATAATGATAAAGTTGGAAGGGACCTTGGAGGTCATCTAGTCCAACCCCCTGCTCAGGCAGGAAACCCTATACCATTTCGGACAAATGGCTGTCCAGTTTCTTCTTAAAAACTTCCAGTGTTGGAGCATTCACCGCTTCTGGAGGCAGGTTGTTCCACTGGTTAATTGTTCTAACTGTCAGGAAGTTTCTCTCTTTGGTTAGTTTCCACCCGTTGCTTCTTGTCCTGCCTTCAGACGCTTTGGAGAATAGCCTGACTCCCTCTTCTTTGTAGCAGCCCCTAAGATATTGGAACACTGCTATCATGTCCCCCTCGTCCTTCTCTTCGTTAAACTAGACATACCCAATTCCAGCAACCGTTCCTTGTGATATCATAGAATAGTGACTGTTCTCATGTATTTCCTATTGCACTGGCTAATAGGAATTAACTATTAATAATATTTCATAGACTCACAAAATTCAAGAGTCAGTGAATGATAAAAAGGCTTTATTTATATTTTGATATGGGAAACAATTTTAAATAAAGTCTATTTTAAATAACATCTAAAATGCAAAACACTCTAATGACACTTATTGATCAGTAATCTTTAGATTTTACATTTTAGATTGTTACTTCTTATTCTACAATGTCTCAGTCCTATATAGTAAACTATTTTTGTGATAAACTAATTAATTCTGTTGTTCTATAATACAAACCCCACCCCCAATAGGCCGTTTTTATGACAAAGCCATCAATCCTTCAAATCTTCATAGAACATATATCATCATCTACAGTAATTTGTCAAGTGGGAATCAGCTTTAAAGGCTGGTCACATTTAATAACGAAGGCAGATTGTAAATGGTAGAAATCCTCATTGTAAGTGAGATGAACTACTTTTCTAGTGAATTGTGTCCAGAATTCTTGACTCTTCAAATTTTTTCTGCTATCTTCCATTATAGCATCCCTATCAACAAGGCCCATGTCTATACTGTAATTTACAATAATTTGCCCTTTGTATTTGGTGATATGATAGAACAATATTGTGGGCCGACCACCAGGGGTCGGTCCTCTCGCCCCTACTGTTCAATATTTATGTGAAGCCGCTGGGAGAGATCATTCGGGGCTTTGGGGTGGAGTTCCACCAGTACGCTGATGATACTCAGCTGTACATCTCCACCCCAGGCCACCCCAACGATGCCCTTGACGTGATGACCCGTTGCCTGGAGGCCGTACGGGTCTGGATGGGGAGGAACA
>NW_015386421.1:1214453-1267320 GCF_001527695.2 Protobothrops mucrosquamatus
AAATAGGGATAATTTTTAATGATTTTAATAATGTCACAGACTATAAATATTTGGTTTTAATTGGCTTTTATAGGGGAAATGTTGTGTTGTGTTGTTTGTGTTGTGTTATTTTAATATGCTGTGAGCCGCCCTGAGTCCCGTGGGGAGAAGGGCGGCATATAAATTATGAAAAATAAATAAATAAATAAATAAATAAATTGAAATTTATATCATCTCTGAATTTATGTCAATGAATTCCTGGTATTTTTTTCAGTATGGGCAAACTATGTGGGCTATGTGAGTAGTTCCAATCTATCCCTTATGTTCAATTAATGTATAAATGGGACAACCTTCAAATTGTATTTTTTTCTGCTAGCGAATAACCAAAATAGCACTATGTACTAAATTTGTGTATAAAAACACTAACTTTAAAAAAAAGCATTTGTCTTTTATTAGGAATGAATGGACACTGAATTGGTTGCCGAACATTTTTTTGTTTGTGCCCTTCTTGTCAAGTTTCCATTTCAAATTGTACAGTGAGCAGAAATGGACACATTTCTGGTAATTTGATATTTGGAACAAGTTGTACAAAAACAACTTTTATTTGTATCTAGGGTCAACCAATTCTACTTTTTCCTTTGTAAAATTTTACATCATAGAAAGAAAAGAAAAAGACGGAACAGATGATTACATCTAGCACTGATGGGGTAATTAGACAGGGAAGCTGCATTGCAGGACAGGCAAAAAAGTCTAGATGGCAGCCACAACTATGTAATCAAAGCTCCAGCCCTTTTTAATGTGTGTTATGAAAAAAAGAATGGGACTTAGAGCATACAATTGCGGGCACACCATTCATATATGAAGCAATGCAGTGTGGATGTCTTCAAGAAGGAGGATATAAATCTAACAAATACATACAGGTAGTCCTCCATTTACGATCACAATTGAGCCCAAAATTTGTGTTGCTAAGTGAGACATTTGTTAAGTGAATTTTTCCTCATTTTATGACTTTTCTTGCCACAGTTTTTAAGTGAATTACAGCAATTGAAGTTAGTAACATGGTTGTTAAGTGAATCTGGCTTCCCTGTTGACTTTGCTTGTCAGAAGGTCGCAAAAGGTGATCAGATGACCCTAAATACGAGTCAGTTGCCAAGCATCTGAATTTTGATCATGTGATCATGGAGATACTGTAATGGTCATAAATGTGAAAAATGGTCATAAATCACTTTTTTCAGTGCTGTTGTAACTTCAAATAGTCGCTAGATCAGTGATGGCAAACCTTTTAGAGTCCGAGTGCCCAAACTGCAACCCAAAACCCACTTATGCATCGTCGGGTGCCGGGTGGGTGTGCTCCATTGGCTGGGTGTGGCCCATTGGGTGGACGTGGCTGCGGTGGTAACGGCAGACTGGGTGGGACTAAAAAGTTCAATCAATCAATTCCAACTTTGCAAGATCTTTTTTTTTCCCACGAGAAGTTGAAATTGACTGATTGATTGAACCTTCTTTTTTTTTTTGCACACAGCAGTGGAGGCCTAAAGCGAAAAGGTTTTATAAAACCCAGCTGAAGGCCTAGGACTGGGGCGATGGCGCGAGTGCTCACAGAGAGGGCTCTGAGTGCCACCTCTGGCACCCATGCCATAGGTTCGCCACCACTGCACTAGATGGACTACCTGTATACATAAACATGTATACCTGGATACCCCATAGAGGGAACTGATTTTGTAAAAAATTGCATTTGTTCATGCTTTTTTCCATAATGCTTTTTTCCATAATTTTGTATGTTTAACATATCTATAAATTAGTACATTTTGCTTTGCATCTGAATTACATTAATGCATCTCTGAAGGCTGCAGGAGTCATGAAGAAGGAACAAAATGTTAACATTGTTGGAAACCAGGAGAGATATTTGTGAAGTTTGTCTTGTTCACCCAAATAACTTTAGGGTACTATGTATTAGGTTGGAGGAAGGAGGCACCATGTACACTCGCCTCAGGAAATAAAATGTGCTGGGCTGGCCCTGTAATGTTTCTTATAATGGGGAATTAATGAACAACATAAGTTGTCGTGAAAAAATAGTCCTTACCATTTAGTTCTAGGATATGGCAGGATGCAGAATTGTACACAACTCTGCAGGCAAAATCTCTTTATGTACCAAAACACATTCAGAGAAAAGTTGCTATACATCATCACACTCGTATTGCTGATTTCCTGGCTTGGGCAACTAGAAGGCTTTCTATCCTGATGTAGAACTACAGTAGAACTTACTAGCTATCAGAGCAACAGCAGGTAGTTATGTCAGGGCAAAGCCTGCCCTAAAGCCTCAGGGTCTCTAATTTACTGCTTTCCTCTTACCATAAAACCGAAAGGGGAAGGTGCTGCCTTTAATCGCTGTCTCCGGCAGCCCCTCCTGGAACCACACAGCAGCTGAGCAAAGGCTACGAGTTAATGCGCCTTCCGACACCTCTGCTGATTCATGAGCCTGGCCTTGAGCAATAAACCGCTGAACCTCCTCAGCTGGGCAGGAGGATTTACAGCCTGCAGGGCTGGCACTCACATACAAAGACTAGAACACCAACTGACAAGCCCATTACAGCCAGTTTGTCAGGATAGGTGATGGTTCATGTGCCCATTGCACGTGCATAAGCATGAGCGGAAATTAAGAACATTAAGACACAGATACAGAAGTGTAATTCAGATACAAATTACAGACACATCATATAGAAGTCTTACAACCTTATGTATTAGCAAACATACATGTACAAATATTAATATCAAACTTTTTAAATAAAAAATCCCTAGGTATACAATTATAAAGATATATGCTAATGTATTAATTGGTTGTCCTGAATCTACACACAGGCCACTTAAGTGTACACTGTAATGAAAGTTATGACAGAACAATCAACGCACAAGAATTATGTGATACTAAATCTATAAATACCGTATGGTCCTTTTGGTTCTCATTTTCTGACTTAGATAAGGTCAAGGACCTTCATTCAGGTACAATTCATGATGCACCAGATTAATTCTCCATTCATTAGTACCTTCAGGATTACTTGCACAGAAAATGTACTGGTTCTACTGCCTTCTTCATTGTGAATGGAGCTGAGACATATGCATGCATTTATTATTCTAGAATTCTAGAAAACAGAAGGTAAATTCCTGAAGAACATAATTAACATTCATGCTTTATTTCTTAGAAGCTACAAGTAATCCTTACTTACCAATTGCCTCATTTGGTGCCTGTATGAATTTATAATGGTGTAAAAAATCCAGTTTTGCAACCAGTCCTGGCATTTACAAGCATTATAGCGTCCTGTGGTCATGCAGCTGCCATTTGCATGCTTCTCAAGCAGCTTCAAAAAGCAAAATTAACGAAGAATGCAGAAGCAAAATCAGAAGTCACAACCATATGAAGTTTCATTTAGCAACCATAGTGAATTGCTCAATGACCGAATGGTTGGTGACATTGTAAAGCCAACACAGTCGTGTTGTTTTCCGCTTTGTGACTGTAGCACTTAGCAATGGAGTGGCTGGTCAAAATTGTGGTCGCTAAGCAAGGATTACACACACATACACACACACTCCTCATTTAGCGATCTGTCTGTCTGTCTGTCTGTCTGTCTGCAAGCTGGATGACACAAATTCTGCTTTTCAAAGATGTACCGTATCTAAATTTCATTTTAAACTGGTATTCAGCATGCCAGTATTTATTCTGTCTTACATTTTGATAGCTGGAGATCATGCATACATGTCTCTTCCGCAGTCTTTCATGATTTGCCTAATTAAGTCAGTATGTGTTTAGGCCAAGGGTGTCAAACTCAATTTCATTGTGGTTGCCCTTGTGTGTGTGTGTGTGTGTGTGGCCAGGGTGGGCGTGGCTTACTGGGTGTGGCCAGCTCTACATCGTTCACGTCAAAGTGTGGCCAGCTCTACATCGTTCACGTCAAGGGGGCCTGTGGGGGCTTAGGCAGGAGTGGGACAGATCTGATCTGAGGGTCTCTGGCAGAAGGGGGTGGGACCAGGGCAAGTGCCAAGGCATGGTCCACGGAGGAGCCTCACTGTTCCTCTCAGGCCATGCGGGAGAGGGGCTGGATGGTGGTGATACCACAAAATTTTACATTAGCTCCCGCCCGGCCTGGGCCAGGGCCAAGGCAGCGGGGGCCGTTCCCTTACTGTTTCCAGGATGGCTTCGCGGGCCACATGAAACCACTTCGCGGGCCGCATCTGGCCCCTGGGCCTTGTGTTTGACATGTCTGGTTTAGGCAATATATCTCTGACATGGTTTTTCTCCCTTTATACCTGTACATAAGCATCCCATATAAGGCTATCTATTTATAAATTCGGTAAGAGACATGGTGAGAACTACAGTTTGTAGAGACTAGACAAAGTGAACACGCATATTTATTTGGGGCAATACTTCAATATGTCCATCTTTCAACTCACTGATGCATTTGCTACACTCGGAGAGAATTTCTGGTCGTTGCCCAGAAATTATTGAACCAAGCAGTGTCACTTAATGGAATGACACTGCAAAACCTTGTTTTGCAGGCAAGTAAAAATATCTGGCTTCTTTTAAACAAAAATGATCTAAACATTGGCTTAAAAGCTTTTCCAGTGTCAGAATATACTACCTAGCCCACTACAAATGTGTCACTCATAGCTCTTGCTTATATTGAATCTTAGCAACAAGATAGATTTGAAATGCACCATTAAACACATATTCTTTGAACTTATTTTAGCACTGTGATGTTTTCAAAGAGCACATGAGGACATGGGAATTTCAGTATGAAACTGATAAAAGCCTTTCTGACAAGAGATTTCTGAGTTATCCCAGTGTGCTATTTTATTATTTATTTATATACCACTTTCCTATTAGTGCTTCCAGAAAGAGAATTCCTAGCATTAGCAATTAAACTTTTTTAGGCAATTCCTTCATCTTTCCCTTAACAGAATTCTGTAGAAAGAGGGGAAAAAGATGGAAGACATTCTATAAAAATAGCACACTGCCTGGTACAAATGAATGTGTTTGGAAAAGCAGCTTTATTCAATCTGCATTTTCTTTGGCCAAATTTTTTTTTTTTTAACAAAGAATGTTACCTACAACAGAGGCTCCTGATCTTTTGAGCACCAGGGATTGGTTCAGTGGAGAGAGGTTTTTCTGCGGACCGGAGGAGGCGTGGGTTTCATGTACTGCCTGCATCCTGCAGATGGGGCTTTGCTTGTTTGCTCAGCCCGGTTTCTGGCATGCCACGGCCTGGTGCCAGTCCACGGACCAGGGGTTGGGGACCTCTTACCTACACTACCAATAATCATAATCATGTTACAGTTTGTACTGTAACAGACCTAAGCATGTTCCTTTCTTTCTTATATCTTGCTTTGGTTCAAGACTTGTACAGTCTTGCTTATCTCCCACTCCTGAACAAACTTACAAGACAGAATTGTCTTGTAAGAATCCCACTAGTAACCCCTTTCTCCAAATAATTAACTTGATATATGCCTTTAATTTCTATTGATTTTTTTTTAAATATCTCCCTAAATCTACCATACATTTTGTCCCTACCAAACAAAGCAGGGGAAAAAACAGCCTTATCTCAGAAGTAGTATTCAGGGAAAAGCTACTGGTCTTTTGGACTGTGTAAGTCCCACTCAGTAGCCTTGCTTGTCATCTAGAATTTATCAGCCCAACACAGATCTGCCATAATGTGTTGTATAACCAGTGCATAAACAAACTTCAGCATGATAAATGCTTTGCTTTGAAAGCCATAAAGTTATTAGCTGGTGGCTGTTAGCTACCGCTGAGCACAAGGCACATTTCCTCCATTAACCCTTGACGGCCCACCCCTGTGCCTGTACATTCATCATACACGGGGACAGATTTTGGTGGCAAAAAACAAGAGAACCCAAAGCACTGAGATTTGAGACCCTGGGATCTCTGATTATTTAGCAGTGACTAAATAATCAGAGATCCCATGCTCTCTCTGGGCTTGAGGGAATTTTATGGATTCAAGATATATTGAAGTGGAATATAGTAATACTTATCATTCTAATATCAGTAATATAGTAATACTTATTCTAAAAGTAGTCAAAGCATATACATTTAGTTAATTTTTTTCTCTTTCCTCTCCTGAAAAAAGCAATAGTAAGGAGCATGAAAGGTCTGAGGCTGCAAGAAAGGAACATTGCTTAAATCCATCACTAAAAATCAGATGCCTGAACAGACGGTAACTCAATTCATAATTCAGTCCTTTATTCACTATGTTACATCTGATTGTACGTACAACAAGATCCTGCCCACCTATGACTCAAATGAAAAGGCCATCTGATTTCACTGACAGTTCCAACATCTTGCCAGACAAATAAAAATACCTTTTTGTTTTAGTTGTAATGCTATACATGCTCTAATCTCTAATTAATGTTAGTACTATGATATCTCATAAACAGGTCAATAGAACATAATGGGGAAAGATAGCATATCAGGTGTGTAGGGAATAGTCACTATTTTTAAAAAAATGACAGAATTTAGTAAAAAGAAAAAAGATTTTCATTTCTTATAAGGGGAAAAATGTTTTGCCACTGTTTTCCAGTTTAGGAGTGTAGCAACCTAAATAAATACTTCTATACTAAGGTGCTACTCCAGAAGAATAAAAATAATGGTAAATATGTGCTAATTACAGTACGAGATAATGTCAAAGAAGGCCAGGAATTTTCACATTCTCAAGATTGTGTGATAAGCAGTAGTCTGGGGCTAGTTGAGCAGACTTGAGCCAGGGAATCATAGCCAAGGAACGCAAAGAAAAAGCCCATCAAAGCCAGGAAAAATTAGTTCTTCAAAGCAGGCTCTCAACCCAAACAGGAAACTTCCTATCCAGGAGGTCCAAGTAGTCAATCCTGACTGTCAGGGGCAAATATTTAATCACCATAACGATGTTCCAAACTAGTACTTTGAGGCATTTATGCCTGAGCATTTTCCCCCAAAGTCTTCTATAGTGTGGCAAGCTGACTATATAAGCATATGGTATTTGCAAATAAGTGTATCAGTTAAAACTTGATGCAATTTCAATTCCATAATTTGCTGATTCTGAGCCAATTCAAACAGAGCAAGATAGACATTTTGAAAGATGACAATGCAGTTGCTTCAAGGTGGAATCGGTATTGAATTCTATATACCACAATGGTATATAAAGCAACTTAACTTTATTTCCCAATGACTTAACTAGTGGCTCTTTGACTGTGCTTGCCAGTAGCCATTAACATAGACTCCCAAGTTGGACAGTAAACTATAATTAACTACAGTTTCCTTGGATGTTTTGCCACTCATATGAATATAAAAGAAAGTGAAAAGTTGCTAGCATAGATCCCCCAAACCTAAGATCCTGACTATTAATCACAGTGTCCTGTCTCTACATACAGCTCATTCAAACAGAAACTGTTCCATAGTTTTGGAAGGAAACAATGTTTTTCCAGCATTGTCTTAATATGAGATTGATATTATAACATCTGTAATGATGGAGAAGATACAAAAGAAAGTATTTATTGTTTTGTGCTGGACTCATTTTTTTACCTCCCCAAAAACTGGAAAACTCTTCAGTGTTGAAGAACTTGGAACTATTTTTTTCAATAATACATTTTTTTTCCTATGGGGAGACCAATACAATGTTGTACAGAAACCATCAACAATTCAGTTTGTATCATTCATACAGTTAAAAGCATGTAATAAGAAAATAATTTCATATATTGCAAGCCATAATAATAAACGGCAGCAGCAACTAAATATTAACCACCAACAACTTTTCAGACCGATCAAGAACTCTCAAGTCTACTTTTTCTCCTTTTTTGCTGCTGAAGCAATAAAAAGGGGAAAACCAACATCCAAATGATCTTGTTTATGGTGGTTAAATAAGCTGCATGTGCTTAATCCGTTAGAGTTTAATGAATTTATGACTTGCTTTGGAATTTGACAAGGGCCATAAAAGAGTAATTAACATTTATCAGCGTGTTTGCTCCGCCTGCACACACCCTCCTCCTCTTGGCCCCTCTCATGGCAGTGTCGGGCACCATAGAGAGATATAAAAGCAATCAATTAATTTTTAATAATCTCAGGGAAAGATTGTAGAATTGCAGTATGAACTCTGGGAGTGTCAATAAACATGCCGAAGGTCATCTACTTTCTTCCTCTATATGCTTGTCAGTAAAGTGGAAGAATGAGACACACATATCAAAAGCTGCTATGGGAACAGGTGATGGAGCAATTCAAAAAACTATTCATCCAACCACTTCACCTGATTGGCTAGTATGTAGTCCATTATTCCAAACTGAACAGGAAGCCGACCCTATCTCTACTATATTTGCATATTACTAGATTTCAATGTTTTCTACTGTATATAATTGCCCAAAATATTATATGTATTAAAGGCCTTTCCTGATTGGCCTAATTACAATACAACTACAATTACAATGATGTTCTCCCAGCATCTTTATTCTGCTATGTCACTATGATACCCTTTTCATCTTGTTCCCATCTTTCTCTGGCATGACAATGCCCTAACAACACTCCCCTGAGCAAGTTTTGGCCAGAGGCCATGTTTAGGCCCGTAGCTACTCAAATGATATTTTCCATTATATTATGGCTTGAGTCTCTCCATGCAGACAATGTAGAGTGCATTGATGAGAAAAGGGAAGGCAATTTGCTACAGAAAAGTGCCTAGTGGCTCTGTCTGTGGGATCCTAAATCTCCTCCTTCCCTCCAGTCTCTGACCATTGCACCCACCATCCATTCTGGTTTTGTATGACAGTGGGCTCATTCTCCTTTTAAGTTATTTTTCGAGTGGTTATGAGTACTTTGAAAGGTGATGGTTTGCCTACTTGACTTATGCCATCAACATCACATCTAAAAGTATAGCACACCAATTGGTGATGGCCTTGTATGAAGTGGCTAACATTAGCCAGACTCCAAATCAAACTGCCAATCACATCTCTTACTGTTGATATATAATGTGAGTCAGCAGTAAAGAGAACAATAGCTTTGAGGGCATTGTGGGTGCACTTTGGATGCATGTTGGTTTCTTGCCAGCTCCCTCAGGGGGAGGCAGTATGCCAATTTTGTAGATTCAGCCCAAGACAGCCTTCAGTCATCCTTATTTGCACCAGGATTATAGTACTACTTTGTCTTATTTCAACTACATCCAAGGGCAGCCTCAAGGTGTACAAAATGTAGGGCATATTAGCCATTACCAAGGAAGAAGGTCAAAAGACAGAAGTAACTGGAAGCAGAGGCAATACAGACAGGTTTCAGACTGGTAGACGTGACAGCAAATTTTATGATATCCAAGATGAATGGATAATATTTTAAATTGAGTATCAGTGAAAGTATCAGATTGCATTTTTAACTATCAAGACAACGCTGAAAAAATTCCAGGTGGCCAAAAGAAAATTATGCATTTCAAAGAATTATAGAAATAGCAGGATTTAACTGTGTTTTGGTAATATGCAATATCCAGTTATCTCTTCTCCCAGTCAGCAGACCTGCGTTTGTGAGCCAAAGAAGGAAATAGACTAGGATAGCTGTTTCTGTCGTACAAGGCCTTTTAAAAAATTCCTTCCAGTTGCCATAAAAGAGGCTGGGAGATTTTCACTCCATCCCCATTCCCTGCCTTTTTAAAAAACAACAACTTACATCTGGAAGTTTTAAAATCTGCACTGGCTTTTTTATTAAAAAAATTCCCTAGTGTGACCACAATTGGCACTGTCACTGGTGACAGACTCATGGGTTTAACGACCCTGAATTCTTTCTGCCCTTTTCCCATCATCTCTGTTTGATCTGAGGGTGGTAAAAACTGAGACACAGGTGTGAGTTCCTGGAGAGATCCCCTTTTCACAGGAAGAAGAATCAACTGACTGCCAAGGCGCTAGGCTCATAACATAGGGCAGTGGTGGCGAACCTGTGGCACGGGTGCCAGAGGCGGCACTCAGAGCCCTCTCTATGGGCACGCACACCGTTGCCCCAGTCCTAGGCCTTCAGCTGGGTTTTATAAAACCTTTTCGCTTTAGGCCTCCGCTGCCGTGTGTAAAAAAAAAAAGGTTCAATCAATCAGTCAATTTCAACTTCTCGCGGAAAAAAAAAAGATCTTGCAAAGTTGGAATTGATTGATTGAATTTTTTAGTCCCACAACCTGCCGTTACCACCGCAGCCACGCCCACCCAATGGGCCACACCCAGCCCATTGGCCACACCCAGCCAATGGCCACACCCACCCAGCACCTGACGATGCATAAGTGGGTTTTGGGTTGCAGTTTGGGCACTCGGTCTCTAAAAGGTTCGCCATCACTGACATAGGGGAATTAATTGACTAAATTAACTGTTGAGTCAAGCCCCAAATACAGCTTGTCTATTTGAGGAAAAAATCTAGCAGTCTTTCAGTTATTTAAGTAAGTTATCAACATGTTACATAGCTTGTATGAACCCCCACCCCCCAGGGATGCTACATACATACCAAATTTTAATGTTAATGTTAATTTTTAATTACACTATTTATCAATTATATTATAGTGTATAGCTCCTCTTTGAGGAAGAAGGGTGGTTTAGAAACATGAAATATAAATAAATACATTCATGGTATAATTGATTATATCATATGCACAGGACCAATATATAATTCGAACTGACTATAATCCACGATGCATTTAGAATATCTGAACAATGGAAAGACAACAGTAACAACAAAGGTTAATTTGCAGTAGAAGCAAGGAAATATGGAACAGGAAAAATGTTCAGTAATCCCTATAGAAAGTATCCTTTCCCTCCCCCTGAAAATTATAAATTATAAATAGTTTTTAACAGGTATTACAGTAAAATTCTAATTCTATACTGCACAATGCTCACAGAGGGATTCATAATGTAGAGATATGGGCTAAAACCTTTGCAGAGCAGGTATGTATTCTTACTGGCATTCGCTAATGATTACTGTAAGATCCAGAATGAAACATTTGCCTGACCCAACCGGAAAGTGACTGTTTCATTTTCGTTTCTCATCTAGTATTCTAAGGAAAAAATTTTAAGTGATTTTCACTCATAACTACCTACTTCTGCTTATAATGAATCTTTTTCCTAAAACACAGCAGATACAATATTAAACGCCCTTGATAAAACAATGGCAGATTTGTTCCCAGCAATTTTCAATCAAATGCTATAGTACAGTTCAGTAGTGATACTTTTAATATATTTTTAGCATCTTTTTATGCCTTGACTATATTTTTATTATTGTCCTAATATCTACACAAATTGACGATGCTTCTACTGCTTTTCCAAAATATTCCACAACAGTAATAAAAATAAATAAACACTTACAGAGGGGGAAAGTTAACGCCATGCGCTGGCTGGCCCCCGCAGACACTGGTGGCCCTCCTTGGCTGTCGCTTCTATCTGGCAATCAATTGACAAGAAATTGAGATTATGAGATATGACAATCACCATCAGAAGGAAGACCATTAATCAACTGACTCCTATAGCTGAGCAAGTGATATTTAACAGTAGAGATTTTCCAAATATAGTTACTACAGTACCATGGGATTAGATATCCAAAGCTGCAGCTTTAATCTTATAAAGAACACACAAAAAGAACTGCTGTATACAGACTGTTTTTATAGATCCTGATACCTAATATTTTCTCACAAGGAACCATATAAAGTATAATGAGATTAAGAAAGAGGAATGTAGAAATAATGTACAAGTTTTATATAAATTGAACTGTAGAATAATGCTGCACAGTATTTCAGAAACATGCAGAGGCATAAATACAGCACCTGTATACAACTCTAAAACTACTGGCCCCACAATCCCACAGAAGACCTAATTATTTTAAGGAACTGTGGACAGATGTTACTTTCACACCCTTGCAAACATCAATGTAACTTTTCTATGTTATTCCCAAAGCACTGTAACATGTTTACTATAGAATCTATTTAAAGAAAGCTAAATGCTGTTAAACCATCTCACTAAATGGGCATCACATTTTCATATGTAGGCAGCTTGAGACTATATTTACTTATTTGCTTTATATACTTTCTTCTGTCCAGGAGCCCAAGGAAAATTATCCACATCCTCCTCCCATTTTCTTCCACAAGATAGGACAGGTCGGTCTGCAAATGACTGGCTCAAAAGCATTCAGTGAACTTCTGTGGCTGAAAGTGGATCTGAACTAGTGTCTCCAAGTGTAAGTCCAATGCTTTAACCCAGTAGTTCTTAACCTGTGCTGTACAAACCTTGGAGGTGTGTGTGCAATGTCATCGCAGGGGGTCTGCGAAGGCTTGAAGAAATGTTAGGATTTAAATCTTGTGTTAAATCTTGGTGGTCCGTGGCCACAGAAGGTATTTAAAGGGGTATGTGTTGAAGAAAAGGTTGAGAACCCCTACTTTAACCACTATATCAGCATGTCTCTATTCCTTTCCAGAGCAACAGCTATTAATAAGCTAGTCACCCTCTTACAAGATCAGACATGTTTATGAATCCAGTTCATATTTTGTTTCTCAGAGATTTTTAATTACTGAAATATATCTTGCAAAGTGCCTTAGTTAATGTTGTTTGTTCACACACAACTCATGCTTGCAATTTGGTATAAAAATTGACCTCCTAGCTTGATCACTACAAAGAAAATTTTGGAAACAGTCTACAAAATCAAATAGAACCGTGGGAAGTTCTAACAGACAGGGACAATTAGTCTTTTTTGCCTATTTCCATGCTTTTACCATCCCCTCTCTAATCTTCCTGTCTTTCAATTTCTGACATGTCATTCAACAGAATTCTCCTGATCAATCAAATTAATACATTAATGTTTTAATTGAAATTTTCACATCCTTCAATGTTACATTAACTATCTATATTTTGTATGATTAATACTAGCATTCCCCATTGTTTCTTCAGTTGCAAAATGGTGCTGTTTCCTTAAACAATATAAGGGAGGAATGAGACAATAATTTGGCACGTGTGATATACCAGCTACATGTCCTTAACTTTAAAAATTAATCTAAATCTGAGTATTCTATTTAAACCACTTCATCCTATCCTAAATAAATAAAAACAAAAAGTACAGATTAATTTACAGCTAATCTCTTAAAAAGTTTATCCAGTGTAGTAACTGAGACCTGGAAGTAAAATCTTTATTTAGCTTGCAAAAATTACATTAATTGTCAATAACATTAGTTATAAATGAGAATGGAATATTTTAAATATTCTCTTTCTCTATAATTATAAAAACAAATCTCAATACATTTGCAGCAATTTTCAAAGTACATTATTCCAGCATTGAACTTCTACATGACTGTTAAGGCTGTTTTGTTTAAACATGAATATGAGAGTCATGGTTTTTTAACATTGTTTTATGAGATTTGGGGAGGGGGGTTGATTCTGGGCTGCCATTTTTATGTGAATTTTGTTGTTGTTTTGGCTTGAGAAAAATTTGTTTCCTTAACCAATTGGTTTCTTTGTTTTTGGATTGTGGTTAATTTATCTTTTTGACATTTATTACTATAAACTGCCTAGAGTCTTAGGAGGTGGGCAGTATATAAATATCCATAATTCATTAATTCATTAGTTAACATACAAAAAAATCTGAGCTGGCCTAATTTACCAGCTTTGCCTTTAGAAATAATGCATTTAGTTGTAAGTGCTATTAGGATACTAATTGAGGAAATGAATGGTTTATAGTAGTTCAGACTAAACCAAGCAAAACAAATCAAACCTGAAAGAGATATGATTCAGGTGCTGAGCAGTTGCCAAAACCTGCCTATAGAAGATATAGTTTGCTAGGTTTATACAATTGAAAGAGAGAAAGTCTAGGTTAATGAGGTCTAGTACAATACAGACAAACATACTGATGAAGCTAACATGCCAACATTCCATGATGCTCCCATCAATGGCTGATATTCTTGTTGGGTCACAGAATTCCTATCCATAGAGGCCCACTGTTGTTAAGAGCAACTTAGGAATCATTTCCAGACACTCTACTGTACATGTGCACAGCCTGTTGCATAACAAACCAAGGTCCCATTTCCTGTTCCCCCAGAACCGTTAAAACCTCACAAACCACTAGGAAGAACTGTTTCCTGCAGGTGCCTCAGGATCATGAATCACACCTTGTCAAAATGCTGGGTATGAACCAATGGAACAAGATCCTTCAAAAAGCAAATGCATCTTGCAGTCTTGTCCATGCATAACTTTCTAACTTGCTGATCTACATCCTGATCAGGAAGGGGTTAAATGAGTATTAATCAGACACTTTCAAGAAGCTTTGAAAACTCATCCAAATATTATAAAAAATGCCTTTAATCATCTAATAGCCCAAACGGGGAAGTGATGGATGGGCTGATCTTTGCCTGAACAGATGAGCCTGGGGATGTGGGCTTACAGGAGATGGGGAAAGAGACGATGACACTTTTCCTTCCTCCCTCCCTCCCTGCTTGGAGCAGTTAGAAATATGAGGTCACCCAGCAAGAGATGATAACACATTAAGGGCTCTTGAGAGATTGGCCTGTCAGCCTTGTTAGGAAGAGGCAATTGGGGCTGACTGTATAATTAAAGGCTGGAGAAAACCATAACTCACAGCAGTTTAGACAGCAATGAAGGAACTCTATCCGCCACGGTCTTTTCTGTTTGGAAAAACCACCTCAGTAGAAGTGAGCTTAGCTCCGTGTAGTTTGGGCTTCAGTGAGGCGCTTTCAATGAATTGCAAATTTGCAATTTCAATTGCAGTCCTTCTGCATCAAGCTTTGCTAATATGAATTTGTCACACAAAGCTACTACATTACTGTGTAAAGAAAAAGGAGCCAAAGACAAGATTGAAGATTATTCAAATAGCATGACTTATAATAGGAAAATGTCTCCAGTCTCAAGACTAGAAGTAATCTAAAATCACCAATTATTTTGCGATATGCCTAAACCTTGTCCTAACATAATCCAACTGGTATATCTGAATTATTTCCAAAGGCAGTTGTTTCATTCAGACCACGTAGCCCTGAAAAAGATGTTTCTAAGTCCCATCTGCTTAATTCTGAATTAAAAGCATCCAACAGATTAATGCTGTTGGCAATCATATTGTAGACCTCAGCATGGAGAATTCACTGTACAGGCATAAGGTATGGTGTTGCTAGTTTGGTACACTGTTGCTATATTACTATAAATTAATATATGAATAGTTTTCTTAATGGAAGGAAAGAGAAGAGGACAACCAGCAGGGAAGTGGATAGACTTAGTTACAATGGCAATTAATGCACCATTGGAAAACCTGAAGGATCAAGTTAGGAACAGATCATGATGGAGAAAATCTATGTGGTCACTAAGAGTCAACAATGATGTGATAGAACATAATCAATTAGTTCACTTAAAAGAACACCAAACTTCCTTGGGATATTAAGGATTTATTAAACTAAATCTCTCAATATAATAATTTGAACAGTAAACAGTCTACTTATCTCACTTGATTTTTAATGATGACATTCAAATGATGGCAGTATTTCATGTATGTTAATCTCTGGAATGCAGTTGGAGACAAGATATTATATACTACTTCAGACCCTCACTTCCAGTTCTTTTGCAGTGAAATCAACATTTCAGTGAATTTGATTATGAAACTCCCTTTGGCTCTGTATTGTTTCATAAGCCATGATGATGATGAATCATTAAATTAGTGTTGACTCTTAGTGACCACCCAGATAGACCTGGTCAAGGATGATCTATCCTCAACTTGGTCCTTCAGATCTTTCAGTAATGTATCTATTGCCGTTGCTGCTCGTCATCTTCTTTTTTCCTTTCTTTCCCCTTTTTTTCAGCATTCGAGACTTCTCAGGAGAGTTGGGTCTTTGCCTATTGCAGCTAAATACAGTACTTTAAACCTGGTCATTTGTGCTTTAAGCAAGAACTCTGCATTGGTTTATTTTGTGATCAGTTAGTTTGTTTTCCAGGCTAACCATAATATTTTCAGAAGTTGTCTCCAACACTAAAGTTCAAAAGCAGTAATACTCTTGCTTCTTGCTTCTCCAAAGTCCAATTTTTCCTTCCATAAAGAACCACACCATTGTCTGCATGATTCTGATTTTGTAGGTAGAGACCACATATTTTTTTCCCAAGACCTTCACCGCTAGTTTACCAAGTGTTAGTATAGTTTACCAAGTGTTAGTATACTAAGTACTTCTTGACAGCTGTTTTCTTTATGGCTGATAAATAAAGGCAGAGTCTATACACAATTTCAGTGTACTTCATTGCCAATTCTAAGTATGGTTGCTATGCTTGTGGTCATGAGTTTGGTCTTCTTTATATTTAATCTTATTCCTTTTTTCACTGTGCTTTTTAATTTCCATTACTAGAGCTTGCAGATTGTTTGCATTTTCAGCTATCAGAATAGAGTCACTTGTATAGTACAGGCTACTAATGTTTCTTTCACTAATTTAAACCGTGCCTCCAATCTAGCTTTTCTTGATACCTATTCAACATATAAACTGAATAAATAACTGGAGCGTATGCAACTTGTGTCACTCCTCACCTACCTGGAACCAGTCTGTTTCACTACATCCTATCTGGACTATGGCTTCCTGACCTTTGTATAGATTTTGTAGGAGGACAGTAAGATATTCTGGGATTCTAATTTTTCTAAGGACATTTCAAAGCTTGACATAGTTGACATTAACTGAAGGTCTTTCTATAATCAATGAAACACATATTGATTTATTTTTGGCAATTCTTTGGCTTTCTCAATTACCTAGCATGCATCAGCAATAAGAAATCTTATTGAAATTGCTAGCATGCTTAGATGCTGATTTTTGCAACAGAATTTTCAAAACCTTGCCAGCATATTCTATTTCTATTTTTTGTCTCATTCATTGAATGGCTGTATCTGGTCTGTACAGATTTGACTTGTTTTCAGCTATTTACTTCCTCTTATGTAGCCACTGCATTTGCCAATGTGTTAATGATAAACTCTCCTAAAAATGAGAAATTACCCCATAACCTCTTTCTTAAATCTTTTATGTTACATGTAATCCCTATTCTGCTTTTCATACCTTTAGGATGGATCAATATCTTTATTGAAAAGACAATGACCTTGAAGATTATTTGGCTGGGGCACTTATGAATTCTTGGGGGAGAAATGACCTTTATCAAATGTCACATGTCATTGGATTTTATATCAAACATGTGTCACATGCTCTGGTTATGCAAATCTCTCTGCCAATATGTAGGTATATGTATACATGGCTTGAAAAGGTGAATGTGAGCATCACTGTGATTATGAGGGATGAACATCAGATGACCTTCCAGGACAAGCCAGCTCTGTCCTGCTGAAATTAATTGATATAACTGATTGGAAAGCATATTTCTTTTAAAGTTTTCTTTTACAATGGTTTCAAGTGATCCAGAGAATCAGAAATTAAGAATTCAAAAATGCTGTGTCATGAAGATTATGATTCAAAGTATCATTCCTACAAAGCAAGAATGCTACTTGAGGTAACTATTTGAAAAAAACATTAATAATTACTTAGCATACAAGTTATCAGTTCTAGATAATAATAGGAAAATAATGGATGATATTTAAGATAATATCCCTATAAAGTGTAACCAAATGGTGCAGACACAGTTATCTCTTTGTCTTCTTCAAAGCTTCTGTGCATGAATATGAACGTTGGATTAAGTACTTGCATGGAAAGGACAGTTTTGGAACCATATGCAAACAATATACAAATGTGGTATGCAGACTATTAATTCCAGAACATTCAAAATTTTCCTTCAATTGGATATTAGCTAAAGGACATGGAAAGTAACTGTAATTTAGAGATGACATAGATTCATGGCAAATCATCATTTCAAAATATATTGTAAAGGCGAAGAGCAAAATTACATTCAATTTATACTTGATCTCTGTAATGTGAGGAACAATTGTTTGGGTTACAATACAAATGTTGGGTTACAATCAAGAGAACAAGTGAAGGGACAAGGTTTGTTTGTTTATCCAGTTTCCTCTCCTTGCAAGAATGTCCTGATACTGTGTCCTGTAGTGCTGAGTCTGCAGCCCCAACTAGCTAAATTTATCCCAGCTGCAGTTGTGTTTACAAAGCCGTTCCTGTTTATACTCCTGTTCCATCCTGATCAAATTTCAACCAATGACATTTTACAAACTAAGTGCTTTATTCAGTTGCTTTGTCTTTCTTGCTTCTGATTGGCAAGAATTAAGTGGTTACAAACTTAATTGGTGCTCTATCTCCAAGGTCCCTTCCAACTCTGTTGTTCAGTATTCTGTAAGTGCTTGTATATAGGAATGGAAGAAGCAGAATGACATTGTCTTGTCTATTTATATATTTTTGTAAGAATTCTATATCCACTACTTCTGTTGATGGACTAGGAATCTCCTATGATTACTACCTAACTGGTCATCTTCTTGGTTAAGCTAATTAATTTCTAATGTCCATTTCAACACATTTAAATTCCAAATTCACTAAGTCATTACTTATTCTTGAGTAGAAAATATATATTGACAAGAAGTTTAAATGTGACATTTGAAAAAGTCTTATTTTGTTTCAAAAGCTTCATGAATTGATAATAGGAGACTGGTTAGACAAACCACTGGAGAATGGTTGAAACAGAGAAGGTAATGAGTATAGCCTTAGTTTGAGAAGACTAGGATCCCAGAATTAGACAGAAACAAAGAAGATTAAATAATTTCATGCAACTCCAACAAAATTCTTCTTACTTTGGGTTACTTTCAGGCAGCATAAAAGAAATAGAAAACGCTGAAGAAAAATTATTTGAATTGCTACTAGACAGAATAATAAAAATGATGTCTTGTGCTCAGAGTGGCAATTGCAAAGCCTGTTTCCAGACATTACTCAACTTCAATTTTCATAAACCCTTACTAGCCTGGCCAATGGTGAATTGACAGTAGAGCTGCATTTCAAAAGTCTCTGCAAAATCAACATGTGTGCATCCTTGCCCACAGAAGCAAATGATGCGCACCCTAATTCTGAACTCACCTGGCAGTTCTAGATATTTATATTATCTCCAACATGTCATCTATTTTTATAGCTTCAGTTTTAGCTACAAATAGATCAGTGTTCCATTTTCTGCTGTTACTACTACAGATCTAGAGCTTCATATGTATTGAACTTAAATGATAAACTCATCTGAACAAGGGTTAAACCCAGACTAATATCTGGACAGAGCAGTACATGAACTAACTATATAAAGTATCAAGAGAAACAGAAAGCATATGTGCATCTGATTCATGCAAGCAACTTCTCATCTCCGGAAGAGAATTCTTTAGTCAGGAAGTCATGGCCTTGATTACTTTGTCTTCCCCATTTAAGTACATTCCTAACTGCTCCTTGGATGGCTCAATTAGCAAAGTGAATATATTATATAAAGTCTAAAAGATTAAACTATCATAGGCAGCCCATAATTTCATGAAGAAGTCAGGGGAGCATATCCCTCTTATTAACTCTATAACAAATGTGATGAAAATGTTCAAATAGAATGTTAATGCAATGTTACGTGTAATTTTCCCAGGCGATCTCCTGCTGAAATATTTCTTTATTAATAGTAATTGAGGGTATAAATTATGAATGAGGCAACTTTCTCCTTTCACCAAGAAAGACGTCCTAATAGCAATAATTCTTTCTAATCATTTTTGGATAGTGAAGAGAGATGGAGCAAGAGGTTCTTTTTAAAAAATAAAAAAGCTGATCAAGACAACACAAAATGCAGAAAAAAGAATACATATCTATAATAGTATTAATGCATAGAAGGAGGAATAGTCTATATACACATTATGTGTTGTAGATATAAGATAAATATCCTATAATTTGGGGTTTAGTTTGTTCAAGGAGACCCAGAATGAACAGTTAAAGGCATTTTGAAACTTGATGGCCACGTTTTGTATTTAATTGCTTCTCTGATATACTATGAAAGTGTCAAAATCTGAACTTTCAAAGTACTCAATATCTGGGACATAGAAAAACAAATGCTTGGGCCACGTGTTACCACAAAACATAATACAATAAATTCAAGCAACCAGTTACTATTGTTCAATTCCTCTTAAATCCTACAGAATTGTGACAAAATCTAATCTGAGCAACAAATCTGTGATAGGTAACTGTTTTCTTCTTTAACCTTACTTTTATCTTGTCACCATTATTTTACCTAGCTTGGAGATGTATCTGACACATAAGCATGCAACTGAAATTGTCTATATCGGGGTGAGCAACTCACATCCATTGCTGCATGTAGCTTCAAAGCCCTTTTAATATAGCCCTCGAAAGCACCTACTTCAGCAGCAAACCTAGAATAGCCTTAATTATTTTAATTTCTTTAAAATATATAAAAAGCATCTGAGAACAACTATTATCACTTCCTGGAGACAGAAACTACTAAACAAAAATCAATATTTTTAAAGTATAATTCTCAAAAAGGTTGCCTGCTTCTTCTCTATGTAAAGAAAAGCAATGCATTATCAATAATTGGAATCTTGTAGCCAAGGAAAGCTGTTTTATTTTCCTAGCCAATATTCCTGACTACAACTTTTCTTGCCTGTCAACACAATTTCAACCCAAGTCCTTAGGAAGGATTTCCCCAAACTCACCCTTTATTTCTTCTTTTCTTCTTTCCATCTCAAGCCTCAAACACCTGTATCTATTTGTTGCTTCAGATCACTGGATTACAGCTTGCAATAATCTAAGCATCCATTGAGCTGATACAAATGTTCAAAATATTTCAACTGCAAATAAGAAAGACTAAGTCCCTCCATAAGAGCGGCTGTAGTTAGCGCAACCAGAACAGAATGCGATTTTTACTGACTAGATGTGCATCCAATCTGTGCTTTAACTTAGCCTTGGAAGATAGCTTATCTGTATTTTTAAAAAATATATTTGAGATTTACAGAATACAGTATATGCATCAGTTGAACTTGAGTTAGTAGGCAAACAGTACTTTTGTTTTGCAAAAGAATGATTAGATTATTCCTTTTTGAAACTGAAGTTTCAAAGTTCCCATCCATCACCTCTTGTTCAATTTATTTCACTCGTGGAATGCATCTGTGGCTAATATTTCTTTCCCACAATCAAGGTGTCACTTACCATTTTTCATGAACAACTTAAGGCCCTACAGCATTTATGTTAAATAGGTAGTTTGCCCTTGAGTGCTTTTTTCCCTTTATAAAAATCTTTTAAGGTGATCAGTATAGGTATCATGACCTAGGAAGGATGAATGCAACTTTTGTTATTTTCATTGGATACATTGCACCAAAGAAATAGACACACTTTCTTTCTATCACCCATTTTTAAAATCTTTTTGCTGTTTCCCTTTTTCTTTCCCATTTCTTCCCTACCCCTAAGATTGCTGGAGAAGGGAAGATCATTCATGTCTTAAGACTAAACTGATTACTTGCTAAATGTGTTTAAAACTGACCCAAGAGCTTCACATGGCCCCATGAAAGATTATCCATCCCAGCACTAAGTGTAGATATGTAAAAAGCACGTGTATGCGTGTCATACACAGCTTACACACTGTTTTTATATAATACATGTATGGTAATGTGTTAAAACCATCAATTGCTCAAGTGACTTTTCAGTAAGGTGGCGCGTTCTACTGCATTTAAAATTCCTGATGCTATAATTTTGTACCTGCAAATTATAGTAAGTAAATTGTTACTTGTAACTCCTTCACTGTATTGCCTTACAAATGAAATTTGTATTGTTCATGAAATAACTTTTTAAGAATTTTGGGTAAGCCTAAGTTGAAATACTAAAAAGAAATATACAATAACTGCTGAAAATGGGATAAAAACAGACATAAGTTGGTCTTTCTCATAGGATCAAATAAACTTCTTTTTCACTTTTGATTGAAAACTCCTGAAATTTTGCCCAGTTATTAAGCAATGAAAAGATCTATGGAGAACTTCCTCTCTATTAAATCAAATCTGATAGCAACAGATTCATTTTAGCTCTTTGCTTGAAGCCTGCAAACAACATGGAGGTACTAATATAACTAGTAGCCAGGTTACTCACATTTTCATACTGTACTGGATTTAAATCAGAGTGGTTTAGATTTTCTTTCCTGATAATCAGGATAAAACATTTATACTTGAGCCAAATCACCATCTTGGAAATAAGATAAACAAGGATTTCCTAATTAATTAGAGAAATAGAAAGTGAAGACTTTATGAATTTTGGGGAAAATGAAGTTGTTATCTTCTTCTTGAAATAGGAAATGGGATGTGTCTTTGCTATTGCAACCTACTAGACTCAAATGAAGTCTACTAGATTGGGGAAGGGAGTTGGATTGAAGTGAGGGGAACACCTGCGTCCTTCCTCCTATTCACCTGATTGAATTTGCAGTCCACTGCTCATTCTTTTTGCAGCTGCAAGGCATGAATGCCCAGCTGCCAACCCCATACTTTTCCTTTCAAAAGAGGGGCTAATTCAATTATTCGAGTGGCATTAGCTTCTATGAAGGATAGCTCACCAGCATAGGCTATGTGCCTGACATAATATTAAAGGCCCTACTACCTTGCTTAGGGCAGATTAAATTCTATTCATTGCCTTAATGCTGGGCTCCCCACAAGATTCTGTACCTTAACTCTATTACCCCCTGCTTGGAACTGCCTGACCCATTGTTACCACTCCCTCTGATAATTCACCTCTCTAGAAACTTTGCCTTCTTGACCTCCTCATAGAGCAGCAAAATGAGGCTGAATCACATGTTCTATGGCACACGCAGAGCCATACCTCCCTATGTCTACTTTCTTGATTGCTGCCCCACATCTCAGGTAAGGTCCACTGTAAGTGATGAGTTTTCTCCTTTGTCTCAAGGGCTCTAAGGTATAAACTCCTGCCTAGAATGGAACATGTTAATATGCAGCCATACTAAAATGAAAAAAGGAAGAGCAGGGAAAGAAAAATGGGGTGCAATGCGTTTTGTGTCAAAGCGAAAGGACATAAGACTAATATAAATCTAGCTGGACTGCCCCCAGAGCGTATTTCCTGCCATTGATCAACAATTATTGCTCTTAATATTTTTAACCTATGGGGTTCCAACAAAACATGCCCTTTAAATTCCAATCAGCTTTAGTTGAGGAATAGAACTGAGGCTAACATTAAGTTTCAGCTTTTCTCAGAGATATATCTGTGAGATTTTATGAGCTGTCCTAGGTACTGCAGATTTGCTGATGAAATAACTGTTCTAAGCTGTGAGCTGTTTAATCAAGTTTTATTGAGTATATTATAAGCATTCACAAATATATTAAACTACACTAAGCAAGCTCCTCTGTGGCTTACAGCTATGCATGAAGTCATCTTATGTAATGGTCTCTTTGCTCCCACTGAATTCTTATACTTCATATGGCTTCTATTCAGACATCTAGCAGTCTGCCTGATGGACACCAAGAAGCGTCAGCCTCTGCACATACAGCTTATCTCCCTGACAAGAAATGGGTTTCTTGGCATACAATCCCACTAACCTTAAATAAAACAAGATCATGAACAATATGGATCAATTTCAAAAAAGAAAAACAAAATGATTCCCAACATCAAAATAAGCTCTGTGGACTTTCTCAGTGGTGCTTATCAAGCAATCTATAGAAAGACCCTTGAATGTTCCAATATTAGATTCTTTTTTTTACTGGAGTTATTGCTCATATTTAAAAATTATGGATATACAGCACATAAGATGTTTGTTCTTCTCCCAAGTTACATTCCGATTTCTGTAACAACGTATTGTCATCTCTCTTTAGCCATTTACTTCTAGTTCAGCTGTAGTGTAAGAGGAAGTCAGTTTTCATCTAGAAAATCCTACGTTTTGTGGCACTTGGAAGCAAGCCACTTCCTCATTAGAGGAGTCTTACCTCACTCCTCCTCCTTTTCCTGAATTTTAGTTGTACAGTTGTAAGAAGATGGTGGCCTGATACCTCTACATTTCCTTCTTAGTATCCCTAGCAATAAAGCAAACTCAGATTGACAAGAATGCTAGATTCTTCCTTGTAGGATACACCTAATGTCCAAAGCACCAGCTTATTGGGGTTTTAGGTATCCTTCCCCTGTCCCCCAGCTGCCCAACTTTCTTTTAAAATTTTCTGGAGCCAGGGTGAAAAGACCTTAAGGCAGTGTAGTGATTTTTTGCTCTGTATTCTCAATGCTGTAAGTTTCGTAGCAGAAAATATGATTGTGGATTATTTTCAAGCAGTTTTTAATGAACTGGAGAGTTGAAATGGTGATAGTGTGGAAGTGCTCTGAATAATTAAACATTGTTAACGTGAAGAAGAACCACAAGGCATATTGAATACTAGGTAGGTGGCAGTTATGTCTCTTCACAGCCCATCCACTCTTCAATCAATAGAAACAAAGGCTGAATGAGAAGTAGCTAAAGTAACAGGAAATAAAACCTTGCACAGTGGAGAACAGAAAGTGACTAGAAGTTAACACAAAGGGAAATTGCAGTAATAAGTCTAAGGGTGTAAATTAGATTCTTGGGCACCTGAACCTCCTTTGCTTTTCACTGCAATATAGCATGTAGAAGGCTTACCATATGCTGCTTCTATGCTTTGGAACCTCTAGCGAAGAGGAATTTGAAGGTACATCTCTACGCCCATAAATGATCTCATAAAAATAACAGAAAGACACTCATAAGATCCTTGTTAAAATTTTATTATTAATCGCATCCAAAGTCAGCAGCTATATTTTAACTGGAGCAGAGAAGGAAACAGGTAACAGGGAAGCAAACAGGGAATTAACTATGAGAAGAATGAAAGTAGTCAATTACTGTATCCTGAGAACACAAACAAATACCTGTATCTTTTCCTGAAGCAATCAGCAATCACATGTTTATGAGAACCACTTCAATCAAGTCAATCTTAAGGATACTAGCTTTTCTGTTATCAGTATCAACTACCTACCTATTACATCTAATCATTTTGAAAATTTAGAACTCCAAAACCATAACTTTTCCATAAGGTTGCAAGCTCCACCCCAAATTCTTCCTTTTCTCTTTCTCTCCCCTACCCCTCAAGTATCTGGATACTAATCTTCCCATTCATCCATCTTAAAAGCATTATGCCTGCACACACACATCTCTGAAAAGCTTCCTAGCTTGTCATATATCTGTCTAATTAATATTATTTCTAGCCCAGCATAGTCTTTTCCCCTTAATAAGCAAAGTGCTGACTTTATTACAGGCTTCTTCCTCACTTATTACTTTAAATCATATTCAGAAAATAGCTTAGAGAGACAAATTCTATCTCCTAGCCCAAATGCCACTCCAGTCAGCACCTTCATCCAAAACTTATCTAGGCTCACTACAAAAGGAGGGAAAAAAAGTCTAGCAGGATGCATTCCAAGAGTTCCCAGCTGCGAGGGGCTTCTCAACTGAACAGAAAGGTCAATAGGTTACTGATGTGTTGTCTGGTCCAAGCAAAACAAGATGTTAAATGTACACTAATTAGATGGGATTCAATATGGCTGCCTCAGCAAAACTGGTTTAGGTCACAAAATGCGAGGAGGAAATTTGTAGCAGATGTACACAGGAACAGTATTATTACATTATTGAGATATGGAAGAGGAATCATTAATCTGTCAAATTTAACCTATACCTCACTTTCCAATAATGCCCATAAATACAGACCTTGGTAAGCATGGGAATAAAGGCATATAACTCATGTGACCTCCTTAAACCATGTCCATTTTTCCATAGGCACTTGGTATCGTTACTAAGTATTTTGATATTATAGCCTGCTACTTATAAAGCAGCATGACAAATGGTGTAAGCAATCAGTCCTCATAATACCAGAAATCAATACTTTTTTTAGTTGGAATGATGTATCTTGAGGGCAGTACCATTCTAACCGTGGCACTACTCTTTCACAAGATAGATAGATAGCCCCACTTCATTTCCAATTTTTTTTAAAATTTTATTTATGAAATTTATTTGCTGCCTATCTCGCCACAAGGCAACTTTTTAAAATTTTGTTTAGATTTTAAAAATATTTAATTATTTAGTTGCTGTATTTGCTGACAAAAATCTATTCATATTTTGTCCTAGCACAGTGTTTCTCAACCTTGACAATTTTAAGGCATGTGGACTTCAACTCCCAGAATTCCACAGCCAGCATTGCTTGACAATTAAAATTGTCAAGGTTGAGAAACACTGTCCTAGCACATGGTTTAACTGAGTAAACCATGGGTGCATTAACGATAATGTCCAAAAAGGGGCAAAACATTGAACTCACCTTGTTGTTTTCAGTAACCAGCATATCTTTGGGCCCCACTAGGCCAGGAATACTGTTTAAGAAAGAGCAAAAGTCACCTGCCAAAAATTCATTAAAGTAGTGAAGGCACCTTATTACTTGATAAGATCAGAGACACCACAAAGAAAGGCAACTGATACTGTGGTGAAATTTCAGACAGAAAGTCTGCGACTGGGCTCAATAACCATTTGGTTACAATGTGATGGATAATGTGATTACTTATGGTTTAATGCTGTGTAAACCCAGGTACCTGGACTTAATTTAGTAACAAGATGCTAGAGCAGTGGTTCTCAACCTGTGGGTCGGGACCCCATTTGGGGTCGATCAACCATTTCATGGGGGTTGCCAAGCAAGGCTGTCCGCCATTTTTTTTGTCCGCCATTTTTTTTCCCCTTTTCCAGCGGGTGCCTTACCTCCCTTGGGCTGGGCCAGCTGGTGGTCGGCCTGCTCCATCTCTGCTGCTTGCCAGCTACGCCTCGGCCGGCGCAGGGGGCGGAACCACGCATGCGTGGCGCTCCCGGGCAGGGAAAGTCCTCGACTTACGACCGGTTGGGTAGTCCTCAACTTATGACCGGTTTAGTCCTCGACTTACGACCGGTTTAGTCCTCGACTTACGACCGGTTGGGGTCGCGGCATTAAAAAGGTTGAGAACCACTGTGCTAGAGAGATAATCCAGGATGGATTTGAGGAAAATAATTTAGCAACAGAAAGAAATAAGTTTGTGTGGAGAAAAAGAATGATGAATTCAGAGGAGTGGGGTTGTTTGGGAAACCAAACACTATGTCTATGATATATTCTAATGTTTGAGTAAGTTGCTTTTCTTTTAAAAATTACCTTTATATCTTTCTGCAAAACAGGTATTTTATGAGCTACTGCTATTGCTACCACACAATCACATGCAGAATACTCCACTTCACCTCTAGCCATGTTGTGATGAGCTGCCTATGTTATCTTCCCAAAATTCCAAATAGGTTTTGAAACCTTTCATCTAGACCCAATTTTTGCATAACAAAGTATAGTCACAGAAGGCATAATTAGAAATGATTAATGTCATAACATCTACCTTTAAATCTTGTACTGACCAAATAGCACAGAACACTTTTTAATCTTTGGTTTCTTCAGTAAGTAGCATGTCCCTGTTCCTGAATGACTTAAGGTTCCCAGTCTGGGTTTTAAGGTGAAAGGGTTATATGTGTTGGGCTTGGATCTTCTGGTTGTAATGCAATTTCTCAGCTCTCACATCTATATTTATTCAGTTTTGTAACACCATTCCACACCACCACCATCACACTTGGGCAGCAGTTATTGATCAGTCTAATGGAAGAGATCCAATTGCACACACTCTGGCGTGTCTCTGCATAGCCTCTCCCACTCCAGGCCAGCCAATCAATGCTGTGATGCTTCTGAAAATTTGAGATAATCCAATTTGAAGATGTGCTCTAGCTTAATAAATCTGTACTTTTTCCTTCCTCTTTAAAGCACATGCTTGGATCTTTCCAAGTCAGCTGCAAATCCTATCAGTGCTACTAGTGCACTCTCTCAGAAACATGAACCAAACAGGCCCAAGAGAAAAGCGCCTAGACATAATGAGTGCAGTGGACATGGCTTTTGGTGAATGGAAAGCTATTCAGTCCCCTGTCATATATAAAAGAACATCCAAGTGTTTACTCTGGCTAAAATTCCACATCCAGATGGGTAAAATGAAACCTCAATAGAGAATCTCAGTGTATCAATTACAGACATCTCTCAATGGTTTTAACAATTCCTTTAGTATGGTGTTGTATGCCCAGACCAGGCCATCTTTGTTAGGATTTACTGATATTTCATTTTTGTTAATTTACAATCAGTTATCTTTTTTTGGCCATTATCAGATATAACAGCAGAAAATTCTGAAGCTGTGTAACAGGAGAAAAAGCAGGAGAATTTGTGGCTTCCTTTATATTGGTTGTAAATGCAACATAGCATAACATATGCTATCCAAAATCTGTATATATTCCCACAGTAATTCCTATATGATTATTTAATAAAATGGGGCAATATTACTATTGCAAAGGGAAAGCTGAGGCTAAGAGATAACTTCCCTCTGAACCTCATAAACTAATGACAGAGCACCAGAGATTTGTTGGCACACAGCTTATACTTAACCACTATTTTATAGTCAGTATTGCATGTCAATTTTAATTGGGGAGGAAAAATGCCATCACATGGTAACTACGTAATGAAAAATATATTTCTTCAAGGTAGTTATTTCTTGAAATACCTCCTTTCATCTTACTTCAGACATCTACTAATTGTTAATCATCTAATTACTGTAATTGCCTTCCCTTTCAAATATTAAGAAGAGTGAAACATTCCTAAGAAAAGTAAATGTACAAGCTCTAAAAAGACCTCTTATGACAAAAACCATTTACCAATGCTGTAAATGGGAGCTAACACCCCACACCAAAAGATTGGGTGCTTCTGTAATTACACTTCGCTTAATTTTTATTTTTTTGCATTACTTGTTTAGGTAATGATAAAGATAACTGAGTCCATACAGATCGTGGAAATGTATATGGAATTTTCTGGGATAGATTCTGAATAGGATAGAATAATTTATCTTATTTTTGTACTTCTTAATTTTTTCTTAGAAAAACAAGCGTCAGAAACATATTGCTACAAACAAGAAGAAAAAAATAAATCACCTGATTAGAAAGCGTATGTTTTACATTAATTTTAAATATCTGACTAAATGATTAATAATCCTATAAAAAGAGCAAAACAATTTAAAAATTCTGAAGAAGAACAAAACTATACATTACAAAGCTACAAGAATGTGTAGCTACAAGTACTACCTGGACCATGGCTTCTCCCTTGCAATGTGTTCCCAGAAGAAAATGAATCATAGCAGGGCAACTATTGGAGGGGAAATGTTTACAGGTAGTCCTAACTTACAACCACAATTGGGACCTGGATTTCCACTGCTAAGCAAGGTGGTTGTTAAATGAGTCCTGCCTGATTTTATGATCTTTTTCGCCATAGGTAAGTGAATACCTGCAGTTGTTAAGTGAATCATGCAGTCATTAAGCAAATCTGACCTTCCCCATTGACTTCGCTTGTTGGAAGGCGGATAGGAAAGGTCACAAAGATCACGTGACTCTGGGACACTGCAATTGTCGTAAACGCATGCTGGTTGCCAAATGCCTGAAATTTACCGTATGACCATGGGGAGACTGTGACAGTCATAAGTATAAGTACTGGCTGTAAGTCACTTTTTTCTGTACTATTGTAACATCAAACGGTCACTAAACAAATGATTGTAAACTGAGGACTACCTTTAATATTCAGAAGTGATTGTATTGTACAGTGGATGTAGAATAAGAACATGAGTCAGAAACGCAAATTTTATGCAGGCGTTGCTTTGCGCCAGTGATGGATGGATGAAAAGTACTACTAATAAAGGAAGTATAGTTTAGCCAAGACGCTAATCCAGCCAACTGCTCCAATTGTAATGGTGCAGAATACTCAGTCCAGATAGTTCCTATATACCAGTGGTGGCGAACCTTTTAGAGACCGAGTGCCCAAACTGCAACCCAAAACCCACTTATGTATTGTGGGTGCCGGGTGGGGGTGGCCCGCTGGGTGGGCATGGCCCACTAGGTGGGCATGGCCTCTGCCGCCCGGATCTATGCCTCCAGAGCGATTTCGTCCCCCCCCCACGGCCAAGAGAGAGCAAGAGCGCAGGCGCATGTGGAGAGGCGGAGGAGAGCAGCCTGGCCCCGCCTCCCTCTGGGGCGATGGCGCGCGTGCCCACAGGAACACTCCGCGTGCCGTCTGTGGCACCCGTGCCATAGGTTCGCCACCACGGCTATATACAGTATTCACAGTATACACACTTATCACATGACACAGCCAGGAAAATGTATTGGATCTAAATTAAGTTACATCTGCATCTCCCTGTATAACATACCAACACACACTAACAGCAGGATATACAGTTTCTTCCCAGAAAAAACTGGATTCAAATATTGCTTGTTCTACTTGAATTCCAGATAGGAATGCTGTAACACCTGTCTCTGTATCCCTGATGCAATTAACAGTCCACACTGATGCACGTATTCCCTTGAAACAACCAGAGATCATGCCTGTTCCTCTGTACAATGAAGGAAAAACTACTGTAAGCTGAGACAGCAACAACTCACTCAGGAATAGGGTCACACAGGCTGCCAGTTGAACTTGAGCCCTCTGGATCAATGGTGTGCCCCATTCATGTCCACCAGGGCTGAAACTCAATACCAATGCTCAATACTTTCAGGGGGAAGAGCAGGAGTGAGGCTACTGATGACTTCTCAGCTCTTCAAAGAAAATAGCAAATTGAAAGGCTTGTCAGGAGTCAAAACAAAGCAGGGCAGGGATGTGCTGAATGTCAGAAAGGTTACAACCAGATGTAGAAAAGAGAGGCAGGGCAGATGGACCAAAGGATGTTAACTATCGCTACCAATCTATTTCATCAGCAATTTTTATGTGCAATAATTGTAGCATTAAACAAGAATTGTCAGTATTCAATTACTCTGCACTATGCAATTTTTAGAAAAATGTATATTATTTTTTTCATTCTTTCCTATTTTATTACCTTATGTTTGATTCAATTAATTTTTATTAAGAAACACTATTGTTTTTAAAAATGTGTAACCACGTATTATATTAATTAGAAAAATTAGTCATTTTTTTCCTAAATTATGATAGGTTGAAATATAAGCTTATTTTTCCTAGGAATTCCATTAGCCGTACTGGCACATGCATGCAAATAATATCCTAAATACAAGTCACATCCTACTGCAAAGCATGAGCTGTGAAAACTCAGTCTTTTCATTAGTTTCTATTGCAAAGCACACAAAATTATATCCTTTGCCCTCTCATGTACACTACTTCCTTCTATTATAGAAGTGCCACAATAAATAATAGTAATATTTCAAAAGATGCAGGTATGATAATGAAGAGTTATCCTTTTCCCACAAAGCTCAATTGTGGAATTAAATATTTATAAATGATGTTTAGTACACCTTTTGTTCTGTAGATAATATATGTTGACACTGGAGAACCAACCCAATTCAGTGTGATTAAATGACATGATTCACAGTTCTTTCTTACAGAACTTGTAAGGCTTTCAGTATATTCTTGAAAATTGTAACTAAAAATTGTAACTTTCTATACAGAGTAGATACATACAGGATTTGGAAAGTACACAAATCAGGATTTTGGATGAACCAATATCTGTCAGGTGTGAAACACGAGATCCACATGTGAAGGTACAATTAAACTGATTTATTGCTAAAAGGCCTATGCCCAGGAATCTTCTCAACTTGGTCAACAGAATAGATAAGGGTCAACAGAATTCAAGGAGGGGAGGGGTTGGACTTAGTTTGGTCGTGGCTACATAGGAAATCTAGACTGATCCCTCTTTGAACTCTGCCCCCAGGTTCTGCCACCCCTTCTCCTACAATATCCCCTCCATTGAACAGGTTTTTGAAGAGGGAATCTGTTATTAAATCTTCACCCAGGGAACAAATTGCACCTGCTCTAAATCTGATGAAATTTAGTTTAATTTCTGGATGGAAAATTTGCTGGGAATTCTATATTTATTGTTTTGAGATTCATAAATGAAAGAGGGAATATAAACATGTGAAACAATTGTCATAGACACTAAAAAAATTAAACTAATGGCATTTTAAAAAATATCAATAGGTAAGATTTTCAATAAATATTGTTTCAGTTTTCCTATGGACTGAGAAATATGCTTACATCTGTAAGTTAATGGAAATCTAGTTTTATAATTGATGTAACAAAGGAAACAGACACACCAGATCTCTGATTTCTAAAAGCTTATTTTACACAAAGTTTATTGACAATGTTCATGGGGTTGAACATCATTGAAATCAAATGCTGAAGAACCTTTTACTACGTATCATCTAGAACTGGTGCACAATTGTTTTAATATTTTTATGAATGTAATGTACATTTGCTTCTTTTGAAAAGATCACAGTCAAATTGCTAATTCTGGCTCATGTTAGGGTGATCTAAACAGTTAATAAAGAGTGTTGGTTGGACAAGAAAACATCTTTTCTTCACACTAAACATTTTAATTTGCTGAACAGAGAAATGAGGAACTAGAGCAAAGGCATAAGATCAATAGAATCTTCATATAATAGAATGAAGCAAGAAAGTATCAATTTAGAAGGGTGTAATTAGTGAGGCACTCATAGATTTACCAAAGATATCCATCACTACCTCCCAATCAAAAGTGATGCCTTTCCAGGATTCTTGGGCTGATTGTTGGTGTAATCAAAGTTGAAAGGCAGAAAAAGACTAAGCTCACAAAGAGAAGCATAATGGTTCAAGACAATATGCACAGTTCTATCTGCCATAATATGTATCATTAATGAACTCATATCATGTGACTGGTATAAAATAATACCATTTCTTTGCAAATGATTCTTTTAGAGAAAAGGACTACTGTAGGTAGTATTTTGCAGCTGTCTCCACCCTCTTTCCCATCTCCACTCTGGCACAAATGCTTATCAAAGAGCAAAAGCACTGAATGACAACATACGCCTTATAAAACTGCCTGGCTGAGCAGATCGGGCATCTTGTTGAAAAGAATCTTAGTGCCCTGATCTCCATGTGTAGATAACAAGGATAAAGTGGCTGTGCAAATCAAAGGTTCAAAACTGATGATACAGTAGCATTCAAAAGGACTGAATTTGAAGGTCTGATGTTTTGCAGCAGCAAAGAAGTTGGTGTTAAGATTATTTAGAAATTGTCATTTGCAGCTGCCAGAAGGGCAAGGCAGGCCCTTAAAACAAAGGATCAGATTTAAAAGGAATTACTTGGAAGTGGCGGGACTGGAAATCTAGCATCAGCTCAGGGTTGAACATTTTCTGGAACCTTTCCTTCTATTGTAGTCAAATAGCCTCCTCTAGTTCCTGGGAACAATACTAATTTTCTTCTCCATCTGTTCCCAATCGCAGAAGGCACATGGCCTTGACAGTCCTGAATTACGCAAAGAAAACAATGCTTGGCAGAGCCTTGGGGAATTAGTTTTTCCACACACCTGAACTATAGAACTCACAGACCCAAAGTGGAGAAGATAACAGAATAACAGAGCTGGAAGGGATCTTGGAGGTAATAATAATAATAATAATAATAATAATAATAATAATAATAATAATAATAATAATAATAATAATAATAATAATAATAATAATAATAATAATAATAATAATAATAATAATAATAATAATAATAAAGTTGGAAGGGACCTTGGAGGTCATCGAGTCCAACCCCCTGCTCAGGCAGGAAACCCTACACCATTTCCGACAAATGGCTGTCCAGTCTCTTCTTAAAAACTTCCAGTGTTGGAGCATTCACTGCTTCTGGAGGCAGGTTGTTCCACTGGTTAATTGTTCTAACTGTCAGGAAGTTTCTCCTTAGTTCTAGGTTGGTTCTCTCCTTGATTAGTTTCCATCTGTTGCTTCTTGTCCTGCCTTCAGGTGCTAGGCTTTCTTCCCAGTTACTTTGAAAAGATATATATCATCTTTCATATAGGAATTTAATGATTGGTATATGCTCCTTCCTCCTCTTATTTTTCCACATAACATATACATGGAAGTTGGGGGAGGGGGGAAATGTGTCAAGGCATAACATTTTACACACCTTTCCAATGAACTTCATTTGTGTGCTAGAGGTTCCAGCCAGCTTCAAGAGTACTATTTGGAGCTCTCCATAGTTACTTTCTACATTTATTTACCTGAACAATTTGGTATCATCAGCAAATCAGGCCTTTTCACTAATCAGCCATAAGTCCAGATTTTTTATAAATGAATTAAAAACTACTATGCACAGAGAATATACTCATTCTGCATATTCCTTTACTGTGAAACATATTCATTTATTCCAATTCTGGTTCTTTTCCTTAACCAGTTATCAAGCGATGAGCCACCTCTGATCCCCTAGAGATTGTATTTGATTATTTTCTCTTTCATAACATTTTCTATCATTTTATTCTGAACGGATATTAAGCTAAGTGGCCTATAATTTCCCAAGTCCCTACTTGATCCCTTTTTAAAATTGCAGTCATATTGGTTATTTTCCAAACCTCAGACATAAAAGAGATACTACATATTTCTATCAAATATAAGTCCTTGCACATTTTTAGTTCTCTAAGAACTCTCAGATGGGTCCTGTCTGGACCAAGTGATTTATTTATTTTTAATCTATCAAGTGAGAAAATGTATACTCTTCACATTTTGTTGTTTCTGTTTGCCACAGTATGAGTCCACTCCTGAAAAAAGCCAGCTCAAGCATAGGCATCTGTCAGCAATAAAAAGACAAGCAAAATGTTCATTCAAATTCTTTGTCATTTCCCTATCCTCTTTCAGCACATTTTATGACCCTCCTCACACAATCGTCATATAGCCTCCCTATTCTTTTTCCTGTTTCAAATCTATTTTGAAAATATTTGTCATTGTCTTAATGTTCCTTTTTATATCTTTTTGTGCTAACTTTTATTCTTTGTGTATTTATTTACCAAACTTTATGTTCTTCTTTATTCTTCTCATTTGGCCACAAATTATCTTTTTAAAAAAGATATCTTCTTGCTTCTCATAAGATTCTTTGTCCCTGCTGTGATTATCCAGTCAACACTAAAATGCTGCCTGAACTGGTACTAGTAGAAGACCTAGTCAACTATCCAAATGTTCTATCATTGGTGAGTGGCTGGAAGAAGGTAAATGTAAAACAGATTTACTCAGCTGCTTTAAGCAATGACCCAAAGAACAGGAACTGAGCATTTCCTCCTTCCAGCTGCTGTTTTTTTCTCATGGTCTCCTGCTTACCTCCTGCCCTTTCACCCTGGACTCCACCTATCAGGACCTGGGGTTTGAATGAAGGAGGAAGAGAGAAAAAAGAGGAAGGTAATCTCCAGCTGCTGCTTCTCTCTAGCATATGGTCAACTGCTTGTTCATTCAAGTGATCTATCACAATTAAGCTGCCAGCTTCTGCCTTCTCATTCTAGGTATTGCCAGCAGATTTGATGCATGCTCTGATGGCCTACGCCATGGTAGTTTTGACTATACAAACTTGTTATTGATTGGCAAAGGAAAAAAAAACCCCTCCATCCTGGTTTATAAAAGATAATTGAGTTTTGACTTTTGAAATTGCACCTATTTTTTAAATTAAGTTCTTCAGCAATGATCCACAGGGCCTAAAGATTTGGTTTCATTGTCTAGATAGAGATGTAAAATAGGACTGACAAGAATCACACATGATCTAACTGAGGTAAAATGTGTTTTGTTTTGTTTTAAAAAGGAAAAAATGGCTACTAAAATCTTAACTCATAAAAATTAGCAGATTTTGGTAATGAAAAAGCAAATATATTAAATAATACTGGTAAAACACTTTGGGATGTCACTTAATAATTATAGCAACAGTGTAAATTCCAGTATAAGACAGTGATTAAAAGCTGGACTGAATCTGGGGAAGTTAAAGTATGCAATGTTTGTTCCTAGAGAAAAGGTGGGATATAACGGTAACTAATACATGTGATGCACAAATCCCTAACCTTAACATAGTCTGGAAGTTGTCACCCTCAGCACATCTGTACAACACCAACTGACATTAGTTTTAAACCATCAAATCTAAGGAACGCTTCTTTAAATCTTTAAATGCTTCTTTAAACCTCAGGTGCAATTGTTGTCTGCAGTGTCTGAAGCTGGAAGTAACTGGAAAGAGCTCCTTGAACTTGATATGGGAATTATATTAGCTGTTTTGGAACTGAAGAAACTAGGCATATCACTGTCTTCAGCTAGCCTTTTGTCTACAGCTCTATCCCAAAAGCACTTAATGATTTCCTTGGAAATTAGCTTTCCCAGAACTGACAGTTATCAAGCAATTACATTGTTTCAAAAGATGAAACATTTAGCACCTCCCAAACACTGAGATGAGTGGAAATCTACTTTTCAAAATTCTTCTGCGTCCAAGCACAAACGAGGATGTGAAGAATATCATGTCAAGCTCATGCATTTTGCCCGCCTTAAGAAAGCAGGAACATTAAAAACCGTGCTATGACCTATATAGCTAGTCGTGGGAGTTCAACCATGCGGCTTCTCCTTCATACACAGCCACTTTTATTTCAAGGAATACTTCTATGCTTTTCCCAACTGCATGTTTGCAGGCTCTCTCCTGGTGGCTTTGCCGCAGCTCCCGTTTGATGTTGGACCAGATGGGAGCCTGGCCCAAAGATAAATAAACCTATCAAGTCTGAGAAAACAATCCCACAATTCTCCTGACCTCCTGCTCACATCAATGCAGGGGGAAGGCCCATTGAAATACTACGATATAGGAATCATCCCCCTCTCTCTATCCTTAAAAGCTCCTCCTCTGTTTGCCTTGGTATGCTCTATTTGTTCAGGATTTGTTTTTATAACATGGCGAACACATGGACTCTCCAAACTCCATTTATTTTACCTTAGGAATCCTGCCGCTTTCAGCCCAAAGTCTTGCAAGATACTTTTGCACATATATTTTATCTTCCCAAGAAAGAGGAGAAATCCATGCAATGGTAACTATAACAAAGAACATCTTGGACTTGACTTATTTTGGCCATAACATAACCTACTCACATTTTCTTCACTGCTAAAGAGGACCAGAAGTCAAAAGATGTAATTCCATTTTCTACACGCTTTATGGTACTAACAGGAAGGAAGGAATATCTTGTTCGGTTTGCATTTTGAAAAGAACTTACAAGTTTACATTTCCCAAATTAATCAGTGAAGTGAAGCAGAATTATCCCCCATCATTATGTTTCTCAGAATTTTTGCAGTTTATTTATTAATCAAATATGTATAGTAGCCCATCTCACCAAAAGGAACTCTGAAGAATTTATCCTTCTTTTAAAACGCCCACAATTTGTTTGTTGGTTTATCATAATTTCTATAATACCTCCACTGTAAGACTCTGGTTATTTATATCATCTACTTACTAAAGGGCCTCTTTCCCTTTTTTTCAAAGAGCATTTCTGCTTACCTGGCAACTGGAAGCATTGCAAAAATGCAGACCAGGTCTTTCTGGTTTGAGTTGCCTTATTATCTCACATTTCCCCATATTACTTTTGGAGCTACGTGAAGTTTCACAAAAGTACAGGCAAAAGTCCTCAACTTACAACAGTTCATTTAGTGACCGTTTGAAATTACAACAGCACTGAAAAAAATGACTTGACTGTTTTTTCACAGGACGGGTACAGCATCTGTTCAACTAGTTCATATTTATGACGGTTGCAGCGTCCTGGGACCATGTGATCACCTTCTGCAACCTTTTGAACAAGCAAAGTCAATGGGAGAGCCAGATTCACTTAAGAACCATGTTACTAACTTAACAACTGAACTGATTCACTCAACAACCGTGGCAAGAAAGGTTAATTCACTTAACAAATATCTTGCTTAACAACAGAAGTTTTGGGCTCAATTGTGGTCGCAAGTTCGAGGACTACCTGTACATAAGTATTCTGAGAAATCAAAAAGAAACAAACACACAAAATCCAAGTAGTTGTTTGCGGTGACCCCAACTCTTCCAGAAGAAAGGTGGCTGAGCAGGGAAAAATAGATTTCACCCCTTACCAATAGCTGGTAAGTCACTAGCACTTAGAGTGGGGAAGGAGCAATGGGTGGAGGGGAAAGTTTCAGGGTATCTGAGGACAGGGACTATGAAGAGGAGAGGGTGTGTGATAATGAAATGAAGCTGGAAACACCCAGCATGCGTAGAACAATCGTATCACTTGGAGAAAAGCTGAGAGCAGCAAGTGGGGAAGCTGGGAAAGTGGAAATGAGAAAGTGTAGGTAATCTTCGATTGACAACTCGACTTTGTTTAATGACTGTTCAAAGTTATGACAGCTTCAGAAAAAGTGACTTCCAACCCGTCCTTGAATTTATGACCATTACACCCACTCCCATGTTCATCTGATCATAATTCGGGCATTTGGCCACCAACTTCCATTTATGATAGTTGATAAGCATCTTGCACTTACGCAATTCCAATTTGTGACCTTCCCAGCCAGCTTCCAGCAAGCAAAGTCAATTGGGGAAGCCAAGTTCACTGAACAACTATATGGTTCACTTAACAACCACAGCAAAAATGGTTATAAAATCAGGTTTGGTCAAGTAATGAGTCGAGATGCTTAGCGACTGAAATCCCAGTTCCAATTGTGAGTGTAAGTGCAGGGTGAAATTAGGCATATTATCCGCTATCATATGTATGCATATATTTCAGTAATATAACAAAGACACATTTTAAAAAAAGAAGGAAAGAGACTGCAGTCTGTAATTGTGAATAGCTGACAATTCATATATAAGAAAGTATACATACGGATCAATGATGATAAGATGAGAAAGACAGAAAAAAAATGTGGAGGCTGAGCTGGATGGCAAAAGATTATCTGTATGGATTTTATATATAAAATATATAAAAGGTTATATATGGATTTTTGGAACAGAAAGCTCAGGACCGTATAGGTTGGAAACATGCAGAAGAGCCCTTCATCCTGCAGTGGATAGACAATGGCTAAAATGATGATGATGATGATGATGATGATGATGATGATGATAGTGATGATATAGATTTACATAATACAATACTTAATTTATGGGCAAGGAACGATTTCTTACTGCAATAGCATCTCTTCATCTAACTAACCCAACAATACATGTGCACTTATACTTATTTGAGCAAGAAGACACAGTTGAGACAGGAATGCAATGCATCTTAGGGTAACCTGATCTCTTAACACAAGCTCCCTGTTGATGTGGACAGCCTGCTCTTTATAGCATTAAGGGAGCAACATTTCATGGAAAATTCAATAAATATCCTCTTGTCCAGCCAGATGTCTGTAAACAAAGGCTTCCAAATTCAATCAGGCTGTGGCCTCACCATCATGTTCATGAGTAAAGAGTAGAGATATGAAAAACAAAATGGGCCCTGTACTTTAAGTGTAGATACCCTAGTGAAAGTATAAGAGAAAGGAATAGCAAATTCCAGATCTTTTACATATGCAGAGAATGGTCTGAATTCCTTTTTGGAAGATGGAACCAATTCTGGACCCAACATCAGGAGTGGTTCCATGGTACAAGTGGGAAAAGAGAATCCTTCCAAGTGGATTTAACATAGAAATTAAAACCTCTGGTG
Organism: Protobothrops mucrosquamatus; assembly: GCF_001527695.2. Classification (NCBI taxonomy): domain Eukaryota; kingdom Metazoa; phylum Chordata; class Lepidosauria; order Squamata; family Viperidae; genus Protobothrops; species Protobothrops mucrosquamatus. Next base: position 1,253,912 of record NW_015386421.1, read on the forward strand.
TAATAAATAATCCACAGCCCCAGAGAGCTACCAGGAAAACAAATTTCTATAAAATCCTATTCAGTTCATTCAGTAAGAAGAAGAGACTTCGTTATGGACACCGAGAATCAGGAATTTGCAAATAAAATCTGTGTAAAGTATTTCTGTTCAGGATTATAATCATCCATCATGTCCACTCTCATGACTGCCTGGTTCCACTGACTGTCACACTTGGTTTTCCATCCTCTTCCTCCCACAAACATCAATCAGCCACAGTTCCAAGACCACTAAGCTTTTTCACTCTTCCGAGCAGTTTCTTCCTTTTCCTTAAGAACAGGTATGACAGTCTTCAACTGCACAGTGCTTTCCAGCTTCAAAAATTCTTGGCCACTGTGGTGCAAAGTGGCTACGTTCCTTTACACTGGTTTGAGGATATAGAGAATAACCACCACACAAAAAAAACAGTCTCCCTCCAGGCCATTTAACCTAGATGGGCACAGCTGCTACTGTATTAAGGACTGGAAAGAATTCCAGAAGCCATGCTCTGCACGATTTTCCTAGTTTGTCATTCTTTCCAACTCATTGAGATGTTAGAAATAGATTATGATTCTGTCAGTTTGTCCTTCAATAGGATTAATGTTCCAAAAATGGATCAGATTTGATGTGGCAGGAAAATCCAGAAAAAGCAAATTTAAAAAATGGATTGGATTACATATAAAAAAAGATTTCCCTCAATGCATCGGTATGAATAAGGCAGTTTAGTCAATGTCCTGGAATACTGCTGTCTGCTCCATTCTAAGCCCTCCTTTTTCCTGGTCATAGAGTAAAGCACGTGCAGCACACATAACCATTCTGCCCAAGAATCACAGAGATTCAACATATATGTACTCACCTTCATTAGACACACACACACAAACAAACACATACAGATGGATCTGCTCTAACCAAGCCATTAATGTACACACATAAATAGAGCCAACTTATTTATTTCTAATATTTGTATGGCCACCCATCTTAGAGCACCACAATAAAAACATAAAAACTATAAAAACAAAATATGAAGTCTGACGCCTGAATCATCCTCTTGGATATCTCTGCAACCATTCATAGGTTCCCATCATTCTGCCCGAGAACCTAGAAGAACAACCAGGTCTTTATGGCCTTCTAGAGGGCTTATAAGGTGGGGCTGGCCCACTTGCCAGGCAGAGGATGTGATACAGGATAAGGGCCGCCACATAAAAGGGCATGTTTACTAAACCTATTATTAGATGGCAATATTTTAGAGACAAGACCTCGAGTGAGCCCAGGGTGGGATAAACAAATATCATCAGAGTGAAGCAGTCCCAGAAATAAACTGGCCCCATGTCACATAGAGCTTTAAAGATAATAATCAGCACCTTGAATTGTACCCAGAAGAAAACTGGGAGTCAATGCAGCTCAGGCAACAGTGATGGCACATGTGCAAACTGAAAGGCACCCAACACTGTTGTAATTTCTGGATGATCTCACTGGCAGCGCCACATAGAGCATTTTACAGTAGCCCAACCAAGACTATGTACCTCTCCTGATTAGACCCCCCCTTCCATACACCAGTAAAGGGATTGGAAAAAAATCTAGAAGCCATGCTGTGAATACTTCCTTAACACTTTATTCAAAGAATTATGATTCAAAGTTCCTTGTAATTCATGACAATTTTATTTCATTTAATATTTCTGCTTGAGGGTGGGATGCTATTGGGGAAGATCTTATAAAAGCTAATGCATGGATTTTAAAATAATGTATAGCCAGGCCCTCCTGGAGATTAATTACAGTACAACAAAGCAAAGGGCACCACTAATTCTTAAGTTCATAATGTTAGGATGCATCATCCCATGAAGCATATAGAGCAGGGCTTTTCAACCAGTGGTACGGGTACCACCTGTGGTACATTGGCACCTGGCAGGTGGTACGCGACCATCCTAGAAAAATGGTAGCAGGGGAGGGGAATGAGCTGAACTGGTGGCAGCACTGCACAAGCCTGAGCGAGAGATGGCTGGAGCTGCAGGGCTCAGCGGAAGCGCCAGGATCAGTGCCGCTTTCCAGCTGATTGGCGCTTCTTTGGGGCTGTCAGGACTCAGTGGAAGCGCCAGGATCAGTGCCAGGCACCAGCTGGAGCTCGGCACTGATCCTGGTGCTTCTGCTGAGCCCTGAAGAAGCACCAATCAGCTGGAAAGCAGCATTGATCCTGGCACTTCTTCTGAGCCCAGAAGAAGTGCCAGTAAGCTGGAATGTTGCAGCATCTCCAGGGTCTTGTGATTTACATTCAGATGCTTGGCAACTGATTCATATTTATGACGGTCACAGTGTCCCAGGGTCATGTGAAGTGACCAAAACCTGCTACAACCACCCAGCAGACACGGAATAAAAACCAAACACCCCCCACCCCACCTCCGCTGCCAATCCTCAACAGAAACGCGCACAACAATAAAAACCTTGGACAAGAGGTCCGAGGCGTCTTGCTCGGCTGTGGCTTGGGGGGCACTTTTTTCAGTGCCATTGTAACTTCGAACAGTCACTAAGCAAACTGTTGTAAGTCGAGGACTACCTGTACTTTATCACTTTTTTCCTTTTTTTGGGGGGGTCAAGTGTTTGACACCTTGCTAGGCGACTGGTGGTACTCGGATATTGCCATATCTTAAAAGTGGTACAATGGGTGAAAAGGTTGAAAAGCCTTGATATAGAGAGTGGCAACTAGCTAGACAACTTCTAGCTCTGAAACCATTCTTCTGTAATCAAGAACCAAACTATTTCTGACCAAAATTATCAAAAATTAATGATCTGGTTTCTTGCCATTCTGAGGTAGAAAGCATACCCTAAGCTATAAAAGAGGCTTAAATGTAATTTATGTAACTAAAACCTCACTCAAACTTCTACAATTGCCCCCTCCAGAAAAATCATTCCACTCATTGTGCATCATCTCCCTATCATCTGTAGCCTCTGAATATCATCAAACAGTGCAGTCCAGGATATCAAAAGATTGCCTTAGGCTTGGTGATCACAGGTTACCAAAAATGAAAATGAGTGGAAGGAGACAGAATACAGGTAATCCTCGACTTACAACCACAATTGAGCTCAAAATTTCTGTTGCTGAGTGAAACAGTTGTTAAGTGAGCATTGCCCCATTTTACGACCACTCTTGCCACACTTGTTAAGTGAATCGCTGCAGTCGTTAAAGTTAGCAACACAATTATAAAGTGAATCTGGTTTCCCTGTTGACTTTGCTGGCCAGAAAATGGCAAAAAGTGATCACATGACCCCGGACACTGCAACCATCATAAATATGAACTGGTGGCCAAGCATCCAAATTTTAATCATGTGACCATGGCAGGGTGGATTTGATTTAAATCAAGTCAAATCACTAGTAAAAAGGCTTGATTTAAATCAACTCAATGTAAATCATAATTTTTAAAGAGCCACTGTCATTTCTGTCTCGCAGCCGCTCCTCCTCTGACCCGCTGTTGACTCACCGACAGTCCCATTCACTTTAATGGGACGGCTGGTGATGCGGCAGTGGCACAACAAGGTGAGGGACGTGGCAGACAGCAGGTGAGTGGATGCCCGCTAACATGCCATTTGCGCTGCCATGATGGATCTGAAATGACAGGTGCTCTTTAAATGTAAGGACTCATTCTTGCTGGTAGATAGAATCTTTAATATTATTATTTTGCAAACAAAATGAAGGTTTCCTATTTAGAATAATAAGCTGCCAGGTTAGTAAAACAGCGATATCAGAACCGATTTTAGGTTAATAGGTTCATCACACATAGTTGGAGAACTACTCAAATTCTTTTATTTAACTAAAACACTTAGAGCCTGGTACAGATGCATTTCTCTTCAAACAATCATAGTTTGTAGTGTACATAGATTTGCAAAACAATGGGATAAAGCAAGGCTTTTCAACCTTTTCACCCATTGTACCAGTTTTAAGATATGGCAATATCCGAGTACCACCAGTCGCCTAGCAAGGTGTCAAAAACCTGACCCCCCCCCCAAAAAAGGAAAAAAGTGATAAAGTACAGGTAGTCCTCGACTTACAACAGTTTGCTTAGTGACTGTTCGAAGTTACAATGGCACTGAAAAAAGTGCCTCCCAAGCCACAGCCGAGCAAGACGCCTTGGACCTCCTGTCCAAGGTTTTCATTGTTGTGCGCATTTCTGTTGAGGATTGGCAGCGGAGGAGGGGTGGGAGGTTTTTGGTTTTTATTCCCTGTCTGCTGGGTGGTTGCAGCAGGTTTTGGTCACTTCACATGACCCTGGGACACTGTGACCGTCATAAATATGAATCAGTTGCCAAGCATCTGAATGTAAATCACAAGACCCTGGAGATGCTGCAACATTCCAGCTTATTGGCACTTCTTCTGGGCTCAGCAGAAGTGCCAGGATCAATGCTGCTTTCCAGCTGATTGGTGCTTCTTCAGGGCTCAGCAGAAGCACCAGGATCAGCGCCGAGCTCCAGCTGGTGCCTTGCACTGATCCTGGTGCTTCCACTGAGCCCTGACAGCCCCAAAGAAGCGCCAATCAGCTGGAAAGCGGCACTGATCCTGGCGCTTCCGCTGAGCCCTGCAGCTCCAGCCATCTCTCGCTCAGGCTTGTGCGGTGCTGCCACCAGTTCAGCTCATTCCCCTCCACCGCTACCATTTTTCTAGGATGGTCGCCAGGTGCCAATGTACCACAGGTGGTACCCGTACCACTGGTTGAAAAGCCCTGGAATAAAGGAATATTCCTGAACTTTGTTTTACGATTTATCTCATGGTTATTGTGAAATTGTGTGAATGCATCAATGCAGTGCATGTTATCTCAGCTTGCAGAGCTTGGATTCATTGAATGACTTTACCAAAAATGTAAATATTGCAGAATATATACCCTCATGCTACATAACTAAGATCCATTTCATGCTGAATAAATTAAATCATTAACGTATCTTAAAAAGAAAACTATATTTAGATAGATATTTACTCCAAAAGCATTTTATTAAAATAAATTTGATTTAAATAAAAAAAAATCCGATTTAAATAAAAAAATCCGATTTAAATTAAAAAAGCACCCCTTTATTTATTTATTTATTTATTTATTTATTTATTTATTAAAAACCATCCATTATTATCCACCCTGGACTATGGGGATACTGCAATGTTCATAAGTGTGAAAAACAGTCATAAGTCACTTTTTTCAGTGCCTCTGTAATTTTGAACGGTCACTAAATTAACGGTTGTAAGTCCATGCCATCTTTCAAAACAGATATGCTTAAGAATATCCATTTGCTTTTCAGTTTTCAACACATACTTAAAGCTAGTTAGATTATAAGCCTGAAGCTATAATACAGTAAATAAAGTTGCCCTTACATTCAGATATGTATAAACACATATCTAGGGAAGGAGTCATTAAGCATCACACCTGGTCAAAAAGAGTGATCTTGTTCTGTACCTGTATCTCTTATCTCTTTCTGAGGATATAATCACCCTAAAGCAGTGTTTCTCAACCTTGACAATTTTAAGGCATGTGGACTTCAACTCCCAGAATTCCACAGCCAGCAATGCTGGCTGTGGAATTCTGGGAGTTGAAGTCCACATGCCTTAAAATTGTCAAGGTTGAGAAACACTGCCCTAAAGCTTTTCATTTGCTTGCAGCAACATTCTTAGAGAAGAGGAAATGCTTAAAGCTTTGTAAAATTCATGCTTGCCCTCAGAATCAGTGCTAAAAGCCTTCTAATCCATGGTAACCTTAGCTCTCTTTCCCTGCTCTGGCACTCAGCAACCTGACATCCCCCTTTTCGCCTCTACTGTCCTCTTCTGGGAAGTCAGGACACGCTTCCCAGAGTTTAGTGTGATTAGATAGAGAAAAAAAACAAAACAAAATTACAATCACTACTGAGGGAAAATGAGCGTAGAAGAGAAGAATGATCCATTTTGTTTTATTTACACAACTCAGTATTTTGCCTTTTAGATCGATTACAATACTCTGGACAGCATTATATTACCCGATTAAAAAGAGGAACAGAATATAAAGAAGGAATCGGGAGCAAACACCAGTAAACATAGGGAAAAAATTAACAGATAGATAAGTTAAAAAGATTTTAGCTTCTGGTAAGGCAAGGACAGTGACTTGATGCCAGTCATTCTCTGACTTAAAATGACTCAAAAGTGATCCACCATCCCTGTGGGGTTGTTTTTCTACTCCAAGCTCACTTTCAAAGCATGCAGGAGAAGGGTCTCTGAATATGACTTCAATATTCTGAAATACTCTGAAAGGATCAAATTGAAGTACTGTAGTAGCTGTTTAATATACTGAGGTTAAAAACCAGACTTTAAATTGTTTGGAAAGGACCATCACCAACCATAACATTTACACCACGGAAGTGGTGTGATATGTTTTGCATGAACATTCATTAATCAGCAATATTATAGATCAAAGTTTCCTACAAATCTTCAGAGTTTTAATCTGCAATTAGAGCATTCAACTCTTTCCTTCAAAACAGCAATGCAGTGCTAGCACCACCTTCTACCCAGCGCTTCCTCCCACGTTGGAAATGACCACTTCACACATAAGGTCTCTAGTATGGATCCTAGCTCCTTCGTTCCCTAGAAAACAGGCAGGTCACAAGAAACACACCATAATAATTTATAGTGCTTCTCGCTTACAGGAATCTATCCTTTCATTCCCAAAAGGGTCTGTGTAGTCCAGACTGATATTAGAAAGGCTACTTTAGGAGGTAAACTTTATAATGGAAGAATTATCCCAGGCTTTGCAATGAGAAAGGAAAATCCCTTTCAAAGTTAAACAAGCGCTTAGTGAAGCCCCTTCTTCCGTGTCCTTTGCCGCTTGGAGCCGATAGGATCCATCTCTACCGAAAAGTGTTCAATTTGTCATGTCATGCCCAGCTGTTAACCTCCTGCAGTGGAACCACAGGGAAGACTTGCTTTCTCCTATTTATTTATTTGCTACTTAGACAATGGGAGTTCAGGGCCTGCTGAGTTCTTTATAATAAAGCCACCAACAACTCTCCCTCCCTCCACCACTCTCCTCCCAGAAACCCCCCTCCTTGTCGTGTCAACAGTACCCTCCAAAGTGCAGGTGTCACTCGGCATTAACCCTTCCTTTACTGGAAGCTCCATTGAAAGACAATTGCACATCATGGGAGGGAAACAGAAAAGCCAAGAAAGGGTAGAACAAGAGAGCACTTGGGTTTGGTACAAAGAGTAAAAGGCCAACTGATAACCATTGCTCCGGAAAGCTTACTGCATCAATGCAGGGGTGCTTAGCAAAGGAAGAGCCAGGCCAAAGCAAGAAGGAGAGGGGGGGATAGCCTAGCCACCCAAAGAGATGGGGGGAAGGTTGGCATGTCACTACAGCTCTAGGAACCCTTAGCAACAGAGTCCTGGAACCTGGCAAAAATAAATGATAGTGGAGCAAGACTGAGAGTATTGCTTATTCTAATCAACTACAGCTCAAGATTTATTATAAATTAAACTATGATTATTGATGTTATTTCATGGCTGCTATTGCCAGTATGCAATGCACAGGGGAAAAACAATCTAAGAAGAATAAATGAACCCACAGCGAATGCGTGTGCACACACATAAAGAGGTTACACATATCCATGAATAAGCACCAAGGGCAAGAGTAAGCTTTGTGTTAAAAAAAAAAAAGCACAAGAAAATGATAATTAAAAAACGATAAAATACTTTTCCACTATTTTATTTTGACAATGAACATTGTAAGGGAAAACATAGGGCATGAGAAATGCAACAGAATTCTCTTTTTCATCATCCATTTCAGAGCCTTTCAACAGGAGGATGCAAATTTCTAAATATAGCCACCTCATTACAACTTTCACCACTCACTTCTGAAATTGTCCAATTTTTTTGAAAAGTTAAAAGTAGAAAATCAGTGTGAGCAGATAATTATATTTTTGGTTTGAATTTGACAAAAATCGCTATTTCGGGTTTTGGAACGTGCAAAAGAAAAAAACCATACTCTTAAATTGCAAGTACAAAATTTGAAGAGGAGAGGGGAATCTATCAATTCTGCATGAAATGGTGAAAGGAGTAGAAATGTTCTTGTCATGCACTACAAAAGAATCTGACTATAAAATATTTATAGAGAATTTCTTTGTTTAGCGTCTAAAAATGTAAGGTGGCAATCTGATAAAGTTTGAAGACTGTCAAATGGAAAAGTACATACTATAGCCCTCAAACAGCTATAATAATAATGTATATTGTACATTTATATTCAAAACTAAATCAAGAGGAGGTTAGCAGAGAGGAAAGACTACATATGTTAGGATTATGATGTTTTGTGAATTTATTCATTTTTAAACTGATGCCTACATTAGCTTCTGGACAAGACGATTTCCTTCTAAATGCATCTTTTCATTCAAAGGACCCTGCTCCTGAAAAAAAGCAAGCTAATGAGCTGTTAATTATTGTCGTAAATATAGCGGACTGCTTGATAAATAGAGACAAAACTGAAGTGTCTTCGTAAATTATTCCAACCTTAAAATATGGGAGCAATCCACTGCATTTCTCACAACCACTATTCCCTCCACATACATATACAGGCACACATATAACTCAGATTAAAGCTATCCCACTTAGCTTTTATTTCTATAAGGGTCATAGCATTTTCTGCTAACTCCACATTCTTCCCTATATTTTGCTATTACAGTTTTAATTTTTTAATTGTTTTAAAATAAACACTGCAAACTACATACAAAAGAATAATAAATTATAGAAGCAGCCACTATCTACACCAGCAGAGCAATGGAATAGTAAATTTCTTCAGGCTCCCATTCTTTTTACTTTATGTAAGGCAGGAACTCTCAACAGGATGAATACAAAAGTCTGCACTTTGGGTAGTCCACAAAGGGTCCAGGTATGAGAGAATGTATTAGAGAAAATAATGTGAAGAGTCCTTGGTGCTCTCTGAATTTGGTTGTTTTCTTGCAGACCTTTCATTACCCAAACTAGGTAACATCATCAGACTTCTTCAGACTAAACAGAAGAAACTTCTTGGATGAGAAGCAAACCATTTTCAAACAAAAAATCTGGGAGGCTGGACCTGCTAACCAGAAATGGTTGACACTCTGGTGGTTTGACTCCTTTGGTAGTAGCACCACGGGATGGGTCATTGGCCTCTAGCTCCTGCCGTGCCCACCCAGCAGTTCAAAAGTATTATTGCAAGTAAATAAATGGGTATCACTTTGGTCGGAAAGTCTAGCTGCATGAGGTGAATGGGAACCAGTGCTGGACCTGCCTGGACATGAGGTGAGATCAGTGGAAAAGGCCCCAGAAGATGTCATCAATCCAAATTCCACTAGCCAGATAGTGTAAGTTAGGTCAATGAATAAGTGAATAAGCGTGTTGTTGCAAAACCAAACAAACTAGCAATCAGGCTGTCAGGACTACTCTGTAAAGCAGGGGTCTTCAAACTTGGCCCTTTTATGACTTGTGGACTTCAACTCCCAGAATTCCTCAGCCAGCGGGAGTTGAAGTCCACAAGTCATAAAAGGGCCAAGTTTGAAGACCCCTGCTATAAAGTGTAGATCTCCTTGAGAAATGTATGCCGAGAGAGAGAGAGAGAGAGAGAGAGAGAGAGAGAGAGAGAGAGAGAGAGAGAGAGAGAGAGAGAGAGAGAGAGAGAGAGAGAGAGAGAGAGAGAGAGAGAGAGAGAAAGAAAGAAAGAAAGAAAGAAAGAAAGAAAGAAAGAAAGAAAGAAAGAAAGAAAGAAAGAAAGAAAGAAAGAAAGAAAGAAAGAAAGAAGTCCCATGATCCAATCTGAGTCGGTCACTGGGACCAGAGATTTAGACTTTCAAGCTTTTGGACTCGTGCAGGAATCCATCTTCAGGCAACTTCTCTTTCTATGTCACTGACTCAGATTGGATCCTGAAACGTTATCCTGAGACACGTATATTTGCCTTCATTTGTCAAGAAAATCTGATTGCCTTTTGTAAAAAGCACCTTTGGTACAATCATGGAGAAAAAAACTTTCTGACTCTAAAATAGTTTAAACTAATCAGCTAAGCATTATAAATGCAATGCTTCTTAGGCATTACAAGTTAATTAATTAATAGACTGCATCTATGAGAGTGCTTCAGGATAAAAATATACTGTATTTCACTCTAAGATTTGGATTGACCAATTCAAATAAATCTTTGGATGAAGATAATATGACATAACTCAATAGTTTGGAAGCCACCTGCATATATCTAGTTCTGGATATCACATTTAAGAATGATTCAGAGAAACTGAAACAGGGTCAGAGAAAGGCAATGAAGATGATTAGAATCTAAAAGCTATAAGAGTGATTGAAGGAAATAGGAAACTTAAGACTACTTCCTTAAGACTGAGGAGGATACAATACCACTCTTCAAAAAGCTGAAAGAATATCACATAGAAGATTAAAATCTGTTATCTCTTGTTCCAGAGTACAAGAAACAAAACAATGAATATAAGTTACCAAATGGAATATTCTAATTAAATGAGTTTTTTAAAAGTTCCTAGCAGTAATAGGAATTCAGTAGTGGAACCAGTCATCCAAAGAAGAGGTGACTTCCCCCTTCATTGGACATGTCCAAATAAAGGCCAGGCAGTGATCTGTCTAGGAGGCTGTAATTTAGATTTCTGTATTAAACATGGAGATGCATTTAATGGCTTAAATGCCCCTCCCAGTTCTAATAAGCGATGATTAGTGACCATTTATTCTAGAGCTATCACCCTCAGGCAGAATTCAGAAAAATAAAGGCAAAAAAGTTTATAAAAATCTACTAAATGCCTCCAAAACAGAAAGGTAGTTTTAGTATTACTACCGACTGCCTAAAGCACTGGTATATAAGCTTTGTTCTTAAAATTAATAAGTAGAAAACAATTATTACATGGATAATTTCTTGGCCCCTTGTTCTCCCCTGCCCATGCTTGCTCAAAACTTATTTGAGAAGACATAGAATATTTCATACACAATTCAGGATTGAATATCTGAAACATCTGGAGGAGGGAGAATCACATTAAAGCAGGCAGAGATCCTGTCCACAACTTCAGCCCAGTATCCCATCTTTCAGTCTTGAGCAATAGCTGCAACTCATATGTCCCAGATTGTATTTTTCAAGAAAACTCACTCACCTTCTAGACAGGCTTTATGGAAGATGCAGACATCCCCAATATACTTTATTCCTGTGAAACTGCTTCTATTAATTTATCACAGATTCAAGCCTATTGGGTTCAATCATACAGAAAGTAAATACTCAATTTGATATAAAAAAGAGGCATGTAAGAAAACAGAAAAGTTTTCATATTCTTGGCGTTTACCTCTGCTCAGATGTGTCTACAGAGTGTAGGCCACAAGCAGAGATAACTTAAATGTTCAATAAGCATCCTAATTCTGCTGAATGATTATAGTAAATATGATAGACATAATAAAAAGATTTTCATCATCAAGCATCGGGCCTATTTTTAGGATAAGAAATATGCTTAAAATGATTTGAGGACTACAGAGTAATTTTATGTTGTTCTATCAGTAGGGATCATTAATGTTACTGTAGATCAAATCATACTGGCATTTTGAGATACTGAGCATAAAATTCCCATAAGTATTTTAAAAACCAGAATGAAGTAATGATCGTATATATCTGAAAGGATTTAAAATCACAGCTTCAGTTACAGGCTAATTTTAGAAAGAATATAGAAATTAAGCTGCAGCAATGTTCTTTTAAGCAATTTAAGGGAAGCACAGCTTGTCTAAGAAGTTATTTCAGTGTTTGCTACATCCCATCAGTTTTTAGGACTTGTAAAAAAGGTCTTACGGTATGTTTAATGGAAACTGGGAAAACAATAACAAGGGCAAGGGGTTGGGAACTGAACGTATTTTATTAAAGCCAGGCAGTTTGTGGTAGCAACAGCTTCCCTGTTTCTCACTAAAGGCCTGGTGCCATAATAAATAATTTCCCTGCATGAAGACAGAGGAAAGTGAGGATGCAACAACATGAAATTTTTCATTTTTCCCCATAAATCACCACAGTGTGTAATAATATTTGTTTTTTCTAATGAGTCTCCTGTGATCCATTCTGGGAGCTAACATCAGGGCCTGTCAGAGGGTGATGTGTGGTGTACTTCAGTGCTTTGCAAAAACTGCCAGCTATACAGATTCTTTCCCTTCCCTGCATGTATTTTATGCTGAATATTAATGCAGGCAGGATTTCTGAGGACTTGTGACTCTCTAGCTTGCTCTTCAGTGGGTTTCTAAGACTTTCAAAACCCATTTATAGGAATGTAACAAAGCTATTCATTCTTTAGAAGGACAATCTGTCCTACAGCATGTTGTCTTGTTGGATAACACATGGACGTGGAAAATCTAACTACAATAAGGGAAATCACAGTTCCCACACACAGAAAAACTGTTTAGGAGGTAAAAGGAACTATTTTGGGTGGTGTAATATTCCAAAGCACTACAGTGAAATGTTGGTAAACCTCTATAAATGATAGTATAGAGCAGGGGTGTCAAACTGCCGGCCCATGGGCCGGATGCGTCATGGCAAAACCGCGCCTGCGCCCATCCCATTGCCGGCAATAGAAAAAAAGTCACAATATGTCACAACACGTCACATGATGTTGCGAGTTTGACACCCCTGGTATAGAGCATTAAAATACAGCTGACAAAAAAGTTTGCATATCTCAAAAACAGTTCCATATAAGAACATTATTCAGTATGTCTGTGACAGAATGGTTTCTCTACATAAGGCAAAATCTTTACTAACAGCTCTTGGGATCCTGGATTTCACAATAAAAAATGGTCATATCTTTCTAAAACATAAAATGAAATGTTTTAATACTTTCAAGAACCTTTCAGTGTACTAATGGGAAACTATCAATTTTATTGATTTTGCCAACAACACTACTACTTCTAAGATTTCCTCTTATTTCATCATCCTTTAGCCAACAGGTTTTTCCCTTTCGTTTGTCTTTGTTCAGCGCCAGAGTTGCACGCCGTCTGAAATCAGAACTCTTCAGAAACCTTCCTAAGATTGGCAAATTGGCTTCATCAATGACACAAACCAGATAGCTCTTCTGGCATACATGGCAAGTAAAAGTTTTTGAAATGCTTTTTTGTATAGCCAGCTGCTACAACAAGCAGTTGTACAAAAAAAGAATGATGCTAACTGTGAGGAGGTAGAATTTCTATGATCTTGGCATCCTTGATGTCATCCTTGACGTGATGACCCGTTGCCTGGAGGCCGTACGGGTCTGGATGGGGAGGAACAGACTCAGACTCAACCCTTCCAAGACCGAGTGGCTGTGGTTGCCGGCGCCCCGGCATAGTCAGCTGATTCCATCGCTGTCTATAGGGGGCGAAACTTTGGCCCCCTCAGAGAGGGCACGCAACTTGGGTGTCCTCCTGGATCCA
>NW_015386421.1:1267473-1298767 GCF_001527695.2 Protobothrops mucrosquamatus
AGCAAGCGGGACTGACCTAGGGTGAATTTTTAAATAGGGACAATTTTAATGATTTTAAATAAGACACAGCTACAAATATTTGGTTTTTAATTGGCTTTTATAGGGAAATGTTTTGTATTGTTTTTAATATGCTGTGAGCCGCCCTGAGTCCCATGGGGGAGAAGGGCGGCATATAAGTTTTATTAAATAAATAAATAAATAAATAAAATATACAAGAGAGTAAATTCCCAATGTACAATCCCAACAAATTTGACCCACCAGAACTTGCAACCAGCAGTTTAACATTTTCCCAAATTCATGTTGGGAAAAGCTAGTTTAAAGAAGAATCCAGTTTTAACAAGTGAGACTGGGAATAAATATTGTTCATATCAGAAGATTCGTGTCTCAATTTTCCTACCAATAATACTCTGAAGACATCAGCAAGGCAGCTCACATAACAACATTCACTACCTTGACACCATCATCATCTGAGCTACCACTATCAACATTATCACCATTATCATCATTGATATGGCAGAGGATCCCACTACTGAGGCAAAGCCAAGCTGGTAAGATCTTCAGGGAACCACAACGTGATGGGGACCGAACAATCTGTGTTTATTCTTGGCTATTGCATGTATGAGAGATAGATAGAGAGAAAGGTAGTGAGATAAACACTGCCATGGGCCATTTCCATCATCCACTCACAAGAGTATAATAAAGCCCTTGTAATATACTAGAACTTGTGTGGTCCTGGGCTGTAATTTGCATACTAATTACTCAGTGCAAATGGGAATGCAAGCAGGGGTGGAGGGAAGAGCATGCAGGCAGATGAGAGGCCCAGACTATTTGCTCTGCCATTTCATATCATGCTAACAAGCTAATCCGGCATGCAGTTAGCTCCTGATATATAACTGCTCATTAGTATTATAATAAAGTACATGAAACAACCATAAAACGTTATATACTGCACAAGTGTTGTTTTCTTGCCAATTATCTGCGGGCGGATTTATCACCACAGTTGTTGCAAATTCCCTTCGGTGAGGTTTGGGTCGAATAAAGAAAGGTGTTGGTAGGGGGGGAGCTGCTTTCAAGGGGGAGAACATGTGTTTTCTTAAGTAGCACTTACCAACGCGCCATTTCATAAGGGAGAGAGTGCGTGAGGGGAAAATATTGCATCCTGAGCAGCTGCTGGGAGAAGAGAGGAGCACAACCACTCCAGCCCAAACAAAACAAAAAATGAAGCAAAACTTCAGCTTGTACAGAGCAACAAAGTTTGAAGCCCTTCCTAGTATGGGTCATATTTCACTGCCTAACAGTCTGGAGCAAAAGTGTTTTCTTTTGTTTCAAACTGTTCCTTGTTTTAAAACTGTGCAGTAGTTTTAATGCTGAATCAAGAGGCTACAAAACATCAGCACTCCAAAACATAATCATCGCCATAGCACTTAACAAGCTTTTTATAGACATGAATTAATTAATCCACTTGGATTCAATGCTGGTGGATGCTATATAAAACCCTTACATGGAAAGAATTCCCTTGTGGAGAATATGTGGATGGGGTGGGGAAATGGGGTTCATTATAAATGAGAAATAGAGGCACTGAATAAAAAGATACATTAAGACAAAAAAGGAATGAAATTAGGAAAGATCAGATCTTAGCCCTATTGTCTGCTACACTTGTTTCACAAAATGGTTTTTACCTGACACTCTTATTTCAAATGGACTCCAGATGTCAAAGAAATAAGGGTCCTATAGACCAGGGGTCTCCAATCCCCGAGTCATGGATGGTACCAGTCCGTGGTCTGTTAGGAACTGAGCCGTACAACTGGAGATGAGCAGTGAGTGAGCGAACCTTCATCTGTATTTCCAACCACTCCCCAGTGCTAGCATCACCCCCTCAGATCCTCAGACATTAGATTTTCATATCTTCTGTGCATGCGAGGGATCTAGGTTACGGGCTCCTTTGCCCTCCGCTCTCGGTGCATGGAAAAATTGTCTTCCAAGAAACCAGTCCCTGGTGCCAAAAAGTTTGGGGACCACTGCTGTAGACAATTCCTACCTTAATTCTCATTTAGTGACAGCTGAGACCAACAGCTTTAAAGGCAATAGCATGATACAATGGATCCTAAGTCTACAATTCTAACATCTACATTTTAGTAAAAGATAAAGGCTTCAAACAGAAATTGGTATTATGTGTTTTTCCAGATGTTCCTGGACTGCCACACCCCCATCTCTCCTCCTTGGTCATAAAAAGATTGATACAAACTGGATTGCAATATCTGCAGAACCACAGTTGTAACCTCTATGAATAAGAAGTTTCCTTCTGAAACAAATTTACAGAGTATAATTATTTCTTTTTAATATACATGTATTTTGAAAGTGCTTCATGAGTTTAAGAATGCTAATAACAACACTGAGGTCAGGAGGTGCCATAAAAAAAATCTAAGGGACATGCTTCTCTTGGTGTCAAAATTAAAGAAGTCACTACATGCTTTTCAAGAGCATAGCACCTTTTCTTAACTGCAATCCTCCAGATTTTAGTTATTTAGATGTAGATTTGTTCACAATTAGTTATCCCACACATTTTATTTCATTCATATTCTCTCTGGAACAGCACAGATCTAATGCAAACTAAAAAATAAAACTCTTTTACATGAAGTGTGAAATACAACTAGTAACTCTTTCTCACTAACCTTGATTTATAAACAACTAAATCCTTGGATCATAAGTTCCCTTGATCACTTTCTTCCTTCTAACAGGACTCAAATGGAACTTCCACAAATTGATGAAAGTGCACTAGTTTCATTAACAGTTTCATTAATAGTAATTTTTCACTGTTCTATTAGACCTGGGCTGCCAAGATCCAGACAACCGTTAGATGTCAATAAAAAAAAACTAGCAATTTCTGTGTCTTTTTGCTTTTTGCTGTCTACTGAATTTCTGCAACACAGATAGGACAGTATGTCAAAATTTCAATTCATAACTTGAAATGTTTTCTTTTCCCTGCAACCACCAAGAATATTGTGGAGCACAACTGCCAATACTGCCAATACTGTGAAATTTCTGTCTCTATCAATCAAACCCTGCTCAACTTTGTTCTTTACAGTGGGCTAATCAACTAATTTCTGTGCAGATCACACTGAAATAAGAAGTTCTGAGTGTAAGGATTCAAGAACCACTCTGATTTATTCTGAGATAATAAATAAAGTTTTTTTGTAATAAAGTTCCTTTCCAATATTTTCAAAGCAGGGACTGTATGTTATAACAGGTACTTTGGAGAGAAGATAAGAAATTAGAAGCCTTCTAATAATGAGTAGCAAAGTGACTATTTTAAGTCCAAATATCCAAATGGTTTCTAGTAACTTGTTTTGCCACTGCTTGTATCTACCTAAGCAATGGTATTATTTTATTTTATTTCAAAGAATGGTATGTATCAGCTGACATATAACAACTATGAATAACATGTGAACAGTGCAAATCAGAATAGGGACTAACTCTTTGAAGGAAGGTTTTATTCTTAGCTGTATCATTGGAAGAAATTTCTGAGCCCTCAACTTATAAAAGTTGACCTGTAAGATTCCAATGGTTAACCCAGCTCTCACTATTTTAATATCTGTCAGATGGCAAACTTCTGCAATCTTTTACAGTTGTTGCTAAATAGTATTTATTGTATACAGGTAGTCTTCACTTAGCACCCACAACTGGAACTGGCAACTCTGTCCACACAGAGTTAGCACCACAGGTGCTAAGCAGAAAGTCACATGACCATGACAGACTTATGACGTTGCTTTCCATTCAGTCATTAAACCATGTTGATTAAACGAAACATCATGTAAATGCAGGTTGCAATTTTACTTCCACATTCTCCATTAACTCTACTTGTTGCAAGCACAGTGATCACATGACACTGCAGTGATTGTAAATATGTGCCAATTGCAAAGTGCTTGAATGGCAATCAAGTGACGGTGGGGATGCTGCTCTGGTTATAAATGCAAAGATTGGTCACAAAGCTGCATTTTTATCCCATTGCAACCTCAAATGATTACTGAACAATGCAGTTAGTAAGCAAGATTACATGTAGTCTAAATTGTGCATATGTGGATATACTATAGCTGCACACAAGCAAATAAAGTTACATATATTTCTATTATAGAACCTCACACATACACATCTGATACATAAAATATTTATAAAAATATAGATTTCTTTCAATAGCATATTTGCAGCTTTCCAACATCTGTAGTACACATGTTTAATGGCACTAAACTGATTTGCATTGAAAGCAAAAATGTATAGTCAAACCTCCTCAAATATTCCAATGGTTATATAATTCTCAGAATTACAGAAACATTTCAAGTGGATACAGTTGTGGAATGTACTGTCTAAGATGTTGGACTTGTGCAGGAGAGATGCAGGTTCAGGTCCCTACTACAGCTCAGATATCCTTAATGTTATTCTCATCATAATAACCTTGTGAGGTAGATCAGGTTGAGAGAGAGAGAGTGACTAACAATATAAATTTCCCCAAGATCTCAAAGGAAAGATAGGGTATATTTAGGTGACATAGCATCAAGTTGGCCTCATCTCCTGGTGACTGCATAAGCAAATCATAAATGAACAAACACAACTATTTTCATGTTACGCACAGATTCTTAGAAGAAAAAATATTATCAAACAAATAGATCCCAACTCCTCCTTCTCCCCCTACATGCACACATCCCCACCCCTTCCCTTCCTGTGAAGCATTTGCTTATTTATGGCTTGTTTTTGTCACTAAGAAGTGGGACTGACAGCTCTCTGCGGTTGGGCTCTGCCTGTCTAACTCCATAATAAGGGCCATGATATCCATTCTACTGCCAGCAGGGAGTGAATTGCCCCCTCCTCAGTAAAGCTACAAAGAGAGGGGGGAAATGTTTACGAACTCTACAGCTTGTTAGCATCACAATGGTGAGTGCAAAGGGTGATCCTGGCTCATCTACCACATTCTCTACTCTTGAGTTAAATGGAGCAAGTGAAATACGTATGAAGGAGAGAATGTCCCAATCTTTAACATTCAAGTATTTCTAGAAACTATTTTCCTAAACTGTTGAAGGATACAATTTACATAGAAGTTGCCTGTCTCGGTCTTCTTTTAGTTAAAAAAAAAAAAAGTATCCATCACTTAGCAATGTTGGTTCTCCATACTTTGAAACCTTTACCCTCTGGACTGGCCAGTAGCCAAGTTAGCTCTGTTCAATCTGGCTTAAAATCAAAGCTGTTTTATTCCTAGGGGCCCACTGGCAAGTTAAAGCCACAGCACCTTAGTAAATAGACATTATCATGTTAAAGCCACAGCATCTTAGTAAGCAGACCTTATCACATAAATTCATTAAATCAAGAAAGGGACCTTTCTAAAACAGATGCTTTAAACCAACAAAGATTATTCAGCCTCACATTCTACATGTATCAGAATGCTTTCAACTACATGTCCCCGGGGCATCATGAAAAAGAAACAAATTCACCGTCAAACAAGATTTTAGTTCGAGTTTTCTCAAACCATAGCAGAGGAGACCCAACTAAACTAATCTCATCCCTTCATAACTAAAAACACAATACCGGATGATGGCTACCTAGTTTTTTTTTCCCCCACAGGACAATAATAAAATGATTGTTATAGCCTTCAGTACAGATGTTGTTCCTTGTTCTTAGACAGCCAGTGAAATCTTTTTTAAAGCTTCTTGTGTTTCCAGCAAAATCCACAGAAAACAATTTTCCTTATTATCAACCCTGTAAAACCCTGATAGATGGATGACATTTTCTTCCTTGTTTTCTTTCTTTCATGCTAAAGCTTTTTTATATGCTAAAAGGAGAACGAATCACCCAGTGTGTTTTATATGGGGTCTCTGCATTTCAAAAGCTCAACAAGCACACTCTGCTTGCCCTGATAAGCCTTGGGCTCTTAGTGTCTTAAATACCTTTGACAAGCTATACATTACAGGACTAATAATTTGCCAAATTTGGGCCCATAATATGATATCTGTAAAACGTCAAGGGCAGTAATGCGATTAGCAAGCCTCAAATGAAATATCGAACATTCAGCGTTTAGGCGCTGAATAGAGAAAAGAAAGGAAAGGAAATCAATTTCAAAAGCGGGAGGGAAAGAGGCGATAAGCATGCAATAAAATGGGCAAACGGCAGGGATAGTTCAAGCAAAACTACAACTCACTTTATATGCTCACACCTTTAGAAACTTTCTCAACTCCATCAAACTGCATACTGTTCAAATAGCATTCAGTTGTCATAGTAATGCTGATTGAGGGGGATCTCTGCATTTTACTCCCTCAGCACAGCCTCCCCTAACATAATGCCATGTCCTCAACAATTTGGGTCCATAAAATTCAGGATGTGAAAATCAGAAGTATATGAGGGTGGGCTGTCCCCTCCACCCTACTCAGGGTAAGAAAGTCATAATGGACTAATTACTGTAGCCCACTTTTCAAAACTAAAAGAAGTCATCACATTCCGTGGTGGCAGACTAAATAACAACATCCCCACACCTGCAGTTTTATGAGCCCCTCGCGAGGGGAACTTCCCTGTTTCCCACTGATGCTTCGGTCAATCTCCAACAGTGAAAGGGCAAGAAGTTCCACTTTCAAATTTTCCTTCCATCTGGATACTTAACTCCCAGATCTTATTAACACTGAACAAAATCTTTTCAGGCAATGATACAAGGGATAACTTTTATCTAAAGCTCACAAAGAAACAATAAGCAGTGAGTATAACAGTAAATGTAAAATGTAAACAAGAAGCTAAACTCAAGGGACTCTGTGCTTGAAAGACACATTTACATACAGTATAGCTACACAGACCGCCCCCAAAAGCAAGCTTATGATTAACTTGGTTACATGATTGAACTCTTCATGGCAAAATAATAAAAATAATCCAGACTTGACTCAAGTGGTTGATGCCATCTCCTGACCTTTTAAGGTTATATTTACTAGATTTTGCCATGGCATTCTCTAGGAAATTGAGTAGCCTTTCCCCTCCAACTAGTCTCATCTGCTTTGTCTTGACACATCTCCGATGGCATTCCTTCCTAGTGGACTCTTATATTACTTCTTTTCCTTTGTCTCTATCCACTGCCTTCCCAGTTTCCCTGAATCCAACTCTATGAGTGTAGTGTTTACCTTTACATTGGTTTTCCTATGCTAGATCTACACGAGGGCTCTCCTCTTTGCTTTAAAAGTTCTGCTTCCGTCCCATCCTATCTGAGACCCTAGTTTTAGAGAAGATTTCTGAGTTGAAAATTCAAAGTGCTATTTGATTCATAAAACTATACATGGCTTGGCACCAAGGTATCTCCAAGACAGTCTCCCTCAGATAGAACCTAACCATGTAGTCCATACATCTTGAACAGGGTTGGCAAGAATCCTCCAGATGAGCTGGCAGGAGGAGATCCACAGTTTTTCAGTTATGGTTCCATCCTTTTAACTTTGTAATAGCTTTGTCCCCAAAACATAGTGTCTTTCCTTATGATGTCCAGAAGAGAATCAATATTGAGCTGTTAGAGCTTTCAACTTCTATGAATGTTGCCAAATAGGAACAGCAGAAAGCTTGTGGCTGTATTACTATATTATCATTTGCTTGTTGATATTTCAATTAGATTTATTTAATGCTTTTGGTTTGTAGTGTACCTAAATTTGTAGTCTGTCAGGAAGATAGTGGTATGTAAGTAAGATGGATAGGTGGATGGATAGTTAAGATCTTGTTTAAGACAATACCCTTCTGTCAGATTTGGGTATCTCTTCTGTTCATCATCCATAGGGGGCAATTGTGATTGTTTCATTAGGAAAGATTGATCAAAGAGAACTATTTGGCTCCAAAAATATCCTTTAATGCAATGGCCAAGCTGATTTTCAGTTACTTGACACCAGTAATATTACTTCATATGACACATATGACACAAGCTCCAAGATCACCACAGATGGGGACTGCAGCCAAGAAATTAAAAGACGCTTGCTCCTGGGGAGGAAAGCTATGGCAAATCTAGACAGCATACTAAAAAGCAGAGACATCACCCTGCCAACAAAAGTACGTGTAGTCAAGGCCATGGTTTTCCCAGTTGCAATGTATGGCTGTGAAAGTTGACCATAAGAAAGGCTGAGCGCAAGGCGATCAAACCGGTCAGTCCTAGAGGAGTTCAACCCTGACTACTCTTTAGAAAGCCAGATCCTGAAGTTGAAACTCAAGTACTTTGGCCACCTAATGAGAAGGAAGGACTCACTGGAGAAGAGCATAATGCTGGGAAAGATTGAGGGCAATAGAAGAATGGGACAACAGAGAATGAGGTGGCTGGATGGAGTCACTGAAGCAGTAGGTGTGAGTTTAAATGGACTCCAGAAGATGGTGGAGGACAGGAAGACCTGGAGGAACGTTGTCCATGGGGTTGCGATGGGTTGGACATGACTTCGCAACTAACAACAAAATGACACAAGCAAATTAAGACTGTATCACTTGTGCAAATACCACTCAAAGTTCAGAAGAACTCTATTATTTATTTGGCTGTAATCTTTCATCTTCAGTATCTCATATGCTTCTGAATACTTAGGAATCAACTGCTGAATCCTCCATCTTTGTATAGAAAAGAATCTGATGCAGTAAGGTTTAGCTGGCACATGATGCCTATGGAAAGGAAATAAGTCCATTTCCTTGCCACAGTTTGCATTTTCTATATACAGAGAAATACCCAGATGCTGCATGCATAGAACTCAAAACTTAGGAAGCACCATAAAAAATGAAGTCAGATACTTCTTATTCATGTATTTTTCTGAATGCACAAAGACAAAATTTGGGCATCTATGCCTTTTTCATCCCCATGAACGCTGCTTCCATTTCCTAATTTTTTTGCAGCTTTAAGATCCTTTTTAAAGGTGGCCTTTTTAAAAGTGGTAACTTCAACGTGAGGGTCTCTCAGAATTGGCTAGTGTCTTGATACCAGAAAGTTTATTTGATCACATTTAATTAATCCTGCCTTTTTGTGGGTTCGGCTAGTTGATTTTTATATATTATTCATGACCAGGTTTTGCTGCTGATTTATATTATTGTTCATGTATTCATTCTGTCAAAAAGCCCATTTTTAGAAATTCCCTTGTAGTTTTTTCAAATGCAAAGATGAGAAATAGATGTTTTAATACATATAAATTGAATTTGTTGATTGTGCCAAAGCCTATAATAGGAGGTAAAGCACTTTGTACCAAAAGGAATAGTTAGGCCTACTGAAAAGAGGTAATATAAATCAGTACTTACCAAATAAAGATAGGTGTAACTTCACTAGAAACAAAATAGACATTGCTAAAAGGGAGTTCAACCATGGGTATATAGTAAACCATTTAGTAGAGGTATCTAATCATTACCATTCAACCTCATTGAATCAAGATAGCATTCAAACATTCAACTAAGAAAAAGTTTAATAAACCTGTCTGATATGGTTTTCCTCAACCACCTTGGGACTTTGATATTCAAAATTCTTCTTGGCCAGTGATTTATTTTAATGTTTGCTTTCCATGACATAAGTTCAGCTGAATTTGAATACCCTTTCTAGAAATTCAGAGTCATTTATTCCGTGAAGCTTAGATACTTAACATCTGTAGTTGAAAGAACACTCCACTGAGATATGAATTGCAGATTATCCTATTTCTTCCTGGGCTCTAATGTATATACACCATGAGCAAAACTGCTACATTTATACAAGTAGTCCTCAACTTATGATCAATCGCTTAGTGACTGTTGAAAAAAAATGTTGTAAGTATTGTTCTGTTCAAAGTTCAAAGACAGACTCCCACAATTTATGAACCAGTTTTGAAGTTATGGTGGCTGCAGCACCCCTGCAGTCGTCCACCCTTTCGACTAATTTCAGGGATGCTGCAGCGCTCCCTCACCCACCCTACCCCTTGGGTACCTGCAGCCACATCCACCCAAGGGAGATCAGGCCAACTGTAGTAGAGCTTGCAAACTCCAACTAGCCCGATCTCCCCTTGTTTGCTGAGTGGGAAGGCAGCTGGAGGTTTGCAAGCTCCAGCTGGCTTAATCACCCTTGCTTGCTGGGTGGGAAGGAAGGTGAAGGACTGCGGGGACCCCGAGGGATGAGAAACAAGAGTATTGGGGTAACCTTAGGAGACCCTTAGGAGACCCTTAGGAGACCCTTAGGAGACCCAGGACAGGTAACCTTCAAGCCTGAACCACCTGAAGCATCCTCTGCTCCATTTAACCACCTTCATGTTTGTTTAAGGGTTGTATCAAGGACAGCGGGGGGTGGGGTCGTTAAGTGAGGCCATTTTGCTTAACAACTATCCTGTTATACAACTGTAATAGGCAGGTTCCATTACAGCAGTGGTTCTCAACCTGTGGGTTGGGACCCCATTTGGGGTCGATCGACCATTTCATGGGGGTCGCCAAGCAAGACTGTCCGCCATTTTTTTTGTCCGCCATTTTTTTCCTTTTCCGGCGAGTGCCTTACCTCCCTTGGGCTGGGCCAACTGGTGGTCGGCCTGCTCCGTCTCTGCCACTTGCCAGCTACGCCTTGGCCGGCGCAGGGGGCAGAACCACGCATGCGCGGTGCTCCTGGGCAGGGAAAGTCCTCGACTTACGACCGGTTTAGTCCTCGACTTACGACCGGTTTAGTCCTCGACTTACGACCGGTTGGGGTCGCGGCATTAAAAAGGTTGAGAACCACTGCATTACAGTCATATCTCAAGGATTACCTGTAGTTAAGGCAGATGAGCTAAGAACCCATTATATCAAACAGATTGGGGTAAACTGTATTGGTGACATGTTTATCTGAATGTTGATTCTTTGTATTTGCCACATATCTATTTTATTATTGTATTTTCTTTTATCTATTTTTCTTTGGAATTAGATCCTATATTTGATTTTTCTTTTATTTTGTTGATATGGTCATAAGACTAAGCAATTAATAAACTATCTATCCCATGAATTTTCAATCAGTAGTTCTGAATTATGGACTAATCCAAAATGTATTACAACTACATATGAGTAAGGTTATAGTGTTAAAGAAAAATGTAATGGATCACCAAATCCACGCTTAGATAAAAATGGGGTCATCAGTCTGAAAAGATCTTTAATGCCATGATTGCAAAAATAGAAATGTTGTTGCAGTGAAACTATAGCCAATAAGCTCTGATGCTGCCAGAAGGCATTTTAATAGCCCCTAAAGTGATGCCCTATTGAAACGGCAGTGGAATATACTCAGGATGATCTAATCATTCACCTGATGAAGACATCAGATAAATATGAATCATAATGATAACAGTAACAGACATCATATTCCTTATGCACAATACTTGACAAGATACAATGCAAAAAAAAAAATAATCCACCTGAAATGTAGCACTGATGCAAGCTATGGCTTTGGATCTCATGCATTACACTATAAACCATTTTTTAACAAATTACAGTCTTCATATCACTTTTGGAGGTAAGCTTATTCAAGATCCAAAGCCGAAGGCAATATGATCACTGAAGTGCCAGTTCCCCAATGGGAGTAAGCCAATCTAAGCAAACCTGCCTTCACTTCCTTTCTTTTGCCACGCATGGAATGGCCATTATATCGCCACTTCTTGCGGCATCACGAGTCATTAAAGCCAAGCGAGCTGAGGGAACAATCAGCTTAGACCAAACGACTTCCCCAGATGTGACCACTCTCAGGATATGGGGGAGACCCTTACCATGGGCATGCCTCCCCCATCCAGTTCCTCCAGACAAAACATTCTCAACGCTGGTTCACTTTCCCACCTTGGACCCCACTAGGAAGAGCGTTCTAGGCCATTTAGCAGAAGACTGTGTTTGGTTTTGAACAGATGTTTCTTTTTACTCAGTATCTCTTACTGTCTTGCAAACCTTTGAACTAGGATAGCAAAGTAGTTCCACACATTTGCATCTATGATTATTCAGCACCTCTTCGAGTGGAGATCCAAAGTGAACTATGCTTGAGCTGGCTCTAGAATGGAACTTTGAATATAAAGCAGAGGGCCTGCCTTTCCAATTTCTGTAAATGGGCTTTTGAACTGTGATCAAGCCCAGGTATGTCTTACTGATACAGCAAACTCTATATAGCTTGGATAACACCTCACAAGATTTTTGATTCCTAAGTAAACTGTGAAGGCTCCCCATGCCTTCATCTACTAAGGATCTAACCCTTCCTTCCAGCCTATTTTATTTTACTTTATTTTATTTTATCTATTCATTTATTTATTAAATTTATTTGCCACCCATCTCGTTCCAAAGCAATTCTGGGTGGCTTACCGCAGCTTAGATTAACTGGGGTTACTGCAATATATTATACTGATTTTAACACAAACACGCAAACATAATTTTACAGTTATAAAAGAAAAGTGTTTATACAGTATGAGTGTTCACAGTGGGCAAAAAAGGTCTTCTCAGATATTGCAATCAAATGCAGAACATCTAAAATCTGCATGCACTACAATCCTCCTTTGCAAGAGTAAATAGGACTGAATGTTTTCCAAAACTAAATTCAAGAATCAAAAAGGGTTTTCTTTACAGAATCAACAGTACAACCAGCATGTAATTGGCCTGAGTCCAAGGTGTTATAAATCTATTTGGAATACATACCAACATGCTTACTTGGGAAGACCCTGAAATGAATCTTTAAGAGGACACTTACCCTTTTCATAGAGTTCACCAGCAGAACTACTCAAAAGCTCCTCAAGTTAGTATTTCTCTATTTCAAAATTCTACTTCTGCTCTCTAGATTAGGCTCAGAAAAATCAGTTTGTGCCCCGTGTAGCACCCTCTAAAGAAAGACTCCACAGGTGCTGCCTTTTCAGATCCATGAAGTGCCAGCAGCAACAATTCATGCAATTCAGAGGAGAATCAATAGCTGATGTAGATTAAGTGATAGGTAGAAAACAGGGACAACAAACATGGTCCCAGAAAATATCCCCACAGAAAAAGAGAGGGTAAAAGAAATTTTCCCAACACAACAGTGGTAAAAACAGCCATTTTCACCCCCCAAACCGTGTAATTTTGTGTAAATTTTTACTTTAAACATCTCTTTTTGCCTCGAGCTGTGATATAGGTCCTGTCAAAACCAGGGGCAATTACTGCCATTAGGTTGCCATTATGTCACTGCCGCTCCCCCCATTACGAAGGTCTCCAGCACACAAAGCTATAATCTTTGTTCACTTTCGCTCCATCACTCCCAGAAGAAACAAAATTGTTTTTTTTTAAGTGCCTTTATTTTGCCCCTGTCAACTCTGAAACGCAGGGGGAGAGTGAAGAGGGAGAAAGAGGGGAAAGCAGTGCATAATTTTTTTAACTATGAAATTGCCAGATATACTAAACTTGCTTTACTTATAATCTTAGACTAGAAATTTTGCTAATCTCTACTAAGCTAGACTCCAAATTTCTATCTTTATCCAGGCCTAGTAGAAAGCAGGAGAATCTCTATTTAGCAAACTCTATGCCCCCTTTTTCTGCAGATCATGAAATGGAATTAAGATACGTCTATGGAACCTGCTTACTATGACAATGTCACAGCATTCCATTTGACAGATCTGCCATAGTAACTTGGCTTGCTTGTTAGAGCCATTGGTATAAACAAGCAAACAAACAAATAGCACAAGTTCTTCTATCATAAAGAATTTTTGTTTTGGCCCGGTCTCCTCTTAAAGAATAGTATCCTATAGATTACAATCTCCCAGTTTATCATTTGTTTTAGAACTAATCCCTTCACTTTCCAAGCTAAGGTATTTCTACCATAAACCCAATAACCAGATATAAAAGAACAGGGCAATATATTTTATACTGCTGTACTCAATTCCTACTATTGGGTGGGTACAAATCTTTACCTTTCTTTTCTAGGTGCTCTTGAAAGCACAATGAAATATATAGCAATAAAAGAATGGACATTTTTTATTACGATACCTCACCTATAAAAATCCATTTCCAACAAGGCTTGCTATAACTTCTTAACTGCCAGATTAAAGTTTGGTTTATTTATCCATGCTTTTTGGAAACACTGGTTGATTTGGAGGGAGGGGACTCTGTACTTCGCTACATTATTGTAGCTTGCTGCGAACTCCGTGTAGGCGACAGGAAGGGCATCCGTCCATTCAACTCAGCTCCATTCAGTCATGCCCGACTCTACCCCAAATTAAGGGACTACAGGGTCATTAAAAAGGAGGTATTGTAGCTTTAGCTAATATATATCTGCTTTTATGAAATTATAAACAATATTTCTATGAAATAAGACAGTATAAAATGCCTCAAAAACTAAAAGTTACTTAATTTATACTAATACTAGGTATAGTATAATACTAAGCAATTTTCAATCCATAGTATATTCTAGACTCCTGACTAATATTAAATTACTCAATATGACATCAAAGCACTGGGAGTACTGTAATGTCTATCAAACAAGGATACAAAGGATTTTCCATGGATTTCCACGGAATTACCAAAGTAATCCTGCTTGTTTTATTCCCATCTTTCACTGGTCTGTTACAAAAACACCTACGCTATGCCACTTTTTCAGTATGTCCCAGTTTGGACTCTGGAGAAGATTAAGTATATCCAAAAGACCGGTTGGCAAGATAACTAATAAGATTAAGAAGGCATTTTGTAATCTTTTCTGCCATAAAGCTGCCAACTTAGATCGTACTGGAAAAGCTTGTTACATAGCTTTGAGAAGTCAGAAGCAACAATTATGTCTTTATTTATATTTTTGGCAAACGAAGCTTGACATGGACAGGACAATGATTTAATGATACAAGTGAGTGAGCTGGATTTGGGGTCAGAGTTAGGTTAAGAGTCAGAATAGCTTTTGTTTTTAAAAGAGCTTTAAGCCTCTCGTATGATACTTGTTTTGTTTACCAATAAAAATCACGATAAAGTAATATTCGTGTACTGTTGGTTTGCCATCATATTTCAGTGACAGATTTTAGTAGGTTCTGCACAAAAAGGATTGTTATATGAAAGATACTTGTATTCCCACTACCAAAAATTGGGTTAATGAAATGTGTGCACTGGTCACTTTGGAACTGTTTGTTTATCAATGCAACAGAAATACTCGACAATAAGACTTCCTGTTATGAAAGATTCATTTCTTGCTTAAAAACGGATTTGTATTACTTTCTATATCTGTTCACATGTTGCTGTATCTTATTTCTTATCTTCTGTTTTGCTATACATATCTTCTCTCATCTTTATGTTGTAATTAAAACAATAAAAATATTAGCAATACATATATAAGTTGCTATGCGGGATGATAAGGTTTTGGGATTGCATGCAACTTTCAGGCTGTTCACTGTGGCTGAAGAAACAGTTCAGAGTGCAATAAAACCAGATCTGCCATGGAGTATATACTTAACAGAAAGCCAATTCCAATCCCAGCATTCAGGTGCACACTTCCTAAAAATGTGCTACATACACCTAAAATGAAGAAAGTACTCCCCTTAACAGTACATTGAATTGTAATCTTCTCACAAGAGAGGAAGAGGATTTTTGTGGTTGATAAAGTTCACATAAAAATACTTGAGAATGTTGCTATAGAACTGAACCGACAGGAGGAAAATGAGAGTGTCAGAAGCACAGGAGAACCCGTCAGGCACAAGGGACAAGGACCCAAAATGGATTCTTCTTCTGAAGCTATCTTTAATTCAATGCCTGAGGCAGTATGGAGGTAACAATCATTAAGTGTGGGGGACAGAGAATAATGTACTTCATGGCTGGGTTGGAAAAGCCAGTAGCTGATCTCTCACTGAAGGGAACCGGCTCCATTTCTGTGCACCAGTGCCACTGTTGTTTGTCTCTCCACCCCGCCCCAACACCCAGAGAGGAATGGGACCTCCCAGAACCACCACTGCTTTGAATGGAAAGGTCTCGCCCACCCTTTCAGGGAGAGAAAAGAAGCCAGGGTCTGATGGACACGTTGGCTCCTGCTGACGAAGGGCTGACCCAGCAGAATGAAAGCTCCCCACCCGGGTGCAAGGGAGGGGGAAGGGAGGAGAGGTCCCTTCCCGCCAGCCACCCACCCTGCCAGCATTTTGTTTTTGTTTAAATCAAATCAAGAATGTCTTTAAGCAATTCAGGAAAGACTTTCCTTCCCCACATCCCTTCAACTCCCTGTCTTTGCTGTGCCAGTTCCATAGGAACTGTAGCCTGACCTATTGTGAGGTTGTGATTCAACCAGGCATTCTGGCCAAGGGTTAGCGCACCAACCTAGCTTCTCTGCAGACTCCTACTTTGTTCTCCCTCTTGACACTTCCCTTTTTAAACCAATCTCTCTCCTCTGCCTTTCAGTTTTTAATCGAAGATCTACTAAAGGTCCCAGATGCCAATAGCCTTCTGCCTTTCTTTGGAAAAAACTGAAAATGAACAGCAAACAACTCCTTCCCCAATTTAGGGAACTCAGATGCTCAACATACAGGTTCACTAATGGAGAAGCATGGGACATTCTTCTGAGTTAAACAGGAGCCAATTCTGTCATGAGGCAGATAAGACAAGATGTTCTGTATTCCTGGTGAACACTGCAGGCTGAACATTACAGGCACAAGAATGAGAGTTCTAGGGACAAAGTCCCTTCTGAACTATCAGATTAATCCAAGCCCCTCATCTATGTCAGATCAAAGCTTCTGACTTGAGCTGGAGTAAGAATATTGTTTCCCTTAAACCAAAGGAGGTGACTTTTTACAAAAACAAACTTCCAGCAGAAAACAAGGGAGGGACAGCACACTGGGTATGGCTTCTGGAATTCTTTCCAGCCTTTTTACTAGCAGGAGCCACATCTGGAGTTCCTTCTGTGTTATGAGATAAGATGTTATGCTTATGTGAGTGTACTTCTGCTCTCGCCTCATGCTGCACCTTATTGCAGATTGTGTGTATTGGGAGCAGAGGCTGCCTTTACAACTGTGCATATTTTCATTCAGGGTTATGTAATCAGGAAGGAGGATGGCTTTTGATGTAGTAGTCAGTAGCATTCTGTGCTGCTGCCCATCTGCCTCTTCCATAAGGATGCACTGGAAATATTTTGTCTCTCATCCCTCAGCCAGATCTAGCTCATTTTTGAACAACTGTTTTCAATAAGTTATATTGCTCACCATAGACATAGAACCTACGTCCCTTTGTTTCCAACATTTCACTAGCTTGGAACAAATAAAACGAAGGGAAAAAAGTGTATCTTCTGCCCTAGCTAATGAGATTAGAAATTCTCTAGCTTAGAAAATAGCTCTGTTTTGCTGCTTCTCATTTCCTGGAACATTTTGGGATTAATCTGGGGCTGCTTTATGTAGAGCTGAGTTCTGTCATTATTACAATAACGAGTTCTTTAAAAAAAAATCTTGACTGAATGTATCACATGACCATTAGTATACAGTACAGTAGGACTTTCTAAATATAATTTACTTCATGGTATTTACTGTAAAAACTAGTAATACTGAAAGTATTTCAATCAGAATCAGGTTTGTTTTTTCTTACATTTGGATGGTGTTTTTAAAAACCAAGGTTTTATCATTGAAACTACAAGAGGGATGTTGTAGGGGAAACAAAAGAATATGCTGAAGATCCTGTCACTTAGACTAGTAAGTGATTCTTGTATTAAACTTCTGGTCTCCCTGCCAGCATGGCCCATGAGAATGTACTTCAAAGGCATCAGGTTGGGGTGGCATGTCATATTATGTGCTATAAGCAATAAAAAAAATTATCCAATGCAATACTAAGCATGTTTATTCAGAATTAAATCACAGCAAGTTTTTGTCACACAGAAGAGACTATATAAAGAACATAGGTGAGATAATAATATAGATGCAATATTATGTTATTATTATTACTGATACAGCACCAGTGATTTCCACTGCAATTTTGTGAAAGGTCTTAGCATCAAAAGAAAACTTAATTGCAAATGATTTTCAATTAATATAGAGCCTCATTTAAAAAGAATTACTCTTATAAAGGTTAGAAACCTTGATCAACCAACATACATTACATGCTATTCCTTAAAATCTACTGTAAACCCCCAAATATGCAATTTTGAATTTATATTTAAAAAGAAGACAAGTGAATCCTGGGAAGCAGGAACTGTTGCACTTTTTTGAGAGGCAGATAACCTGGAGGAAAGAATTAAAGAACTGTAAATCCTAATGACAATCCCAATTAGGATATTAACAAAACCAGCACAACATCTGCAAAAGACAATCAACTCAGTCTTTGTCTTGTGTCATTCTACCAGTCTGTCAGCCAAGCAGCAGATAGAGGAAGAGAACCACTAACATAATTTATATGGAGTTTTCAAAAGCCTTTGAGGAGAAGGCTACTAAGGAAACGAAGCTAATGTGGTGTGGGAGGCAAAGTATTGTCACGGGTCAAGAAGTGTCTAAGAAAAGGAGAATCTGGTAGTGGGAATGAACGGCCACTCCGGGGCCTGGCAGAAGATTAACTGTGGTGAATCCCTGAACGCCATACTCCTTAATACACTTATTAATGACCTGGGAAAGGGGGCAAGTGCTGAGAGGACAGACTTTCAGCTGACAAGGGTTCTAACAAAGCCCAGGAAATGAGAACCACAATGAGATGAAATGATGTGCTAAACCTAGATAGCTGTGCTTGTAAGGATGAAGGATCCATTTGCTATTCTCAAGCATAATGGATGAATTTGAAACTTGCCACAGCCACTCTGGAATCTTCTAAGAAATAATATAACTGTTTTGATAAAATACATGTTACACAATATCAGGAAATTCAAAAAGAATAACCCGGATACAGTGTGTGAAACTGTTTATACGAAGAGATTCTGATCCTGGTATTAACATTCTTATGGCTGTTACTGTGTTTTAGCAAGAAGGATATGTTTGTTAATTTGCTATTTATTTTCCACATTTCTAAGGTTATTCAATCTGTTGACAACTCTGTGTGGCACATAGAATAAAACCCAGTATAAAATCATGAATACAAACACAAAAGAAAGGTGGACGTCCAGGTTGAACCAACATCCACCACAACCTATAAAATCACTCATGCAGAGGCCACATCCCATCCTAATTCATATCCTGGGGAAAGGCATAATAACTTCCAATATATTGTATAAATGTGGGGTTGAACAGAACTGTACTGATTTTCTGCCTTTTGAAATCTCCTTGAATCCATTAATACAAAGAAATCCTAAACTAAGTTGTGCCCATACAAGCTTCTCTGGAGCACAGTAAAAGCCCTGAAATATGGCTATCACCACACTAATGAGAAGCATGTAAGCCTTTTGAATAGGATGGTTATACTTCCTCTTCTGAAACAGGAGGAGGGAGATGAATCTAATAGCACCAATAGCTGTTATAGATTCAGATTAAGTAGTTAACAGTCCCAGAACTGGGTGCAAGACAATTAGCTGTGCCCTTATGCTGGCACTGCAACCTATCACTTCTTCATGTGAGATGGGCTGCACAGCAGCTCATTAGTTGAAGTGTGAACACAGCCACTCAGGGGCAATTGATACTTAATCCTTAGCTATTCACACCCCAATAATAGGAAGCAAATTAACCCTCACGATCCATCTCACCTAATTCTAATGGACTTCTCATTTGTGCTATATCACCGAGAAGGAACTAGCAGGGGTCATTTGGGCTGCCTTGAAGTATGTATGTTCACTTCCTAATACAACATCCATAAATGGGAGACAAATATATGTGTTTACATCCACATGCAGGCTAGTGAGAGAATCATATTAATTGCTCACAGTTACAGCAAATGCAGTGGGAACTTAGTAAAAATAATATTTGCAAGCAATGTCACCTTATAATTTGAAGTAGAAATTTATACGTAGTGTAAGCATAAACCTGATGGATACCCATTGCAGCTTTCTAGAGAGTGAACAATACTTCAGTACAAAAAGACAGGTTAGAATTAAAAGATTAGAATCACCTGATGCAACCTAGGTATTCATGGATTATGGATCTATCTTAAAAATAGATCTTGGTGGATCTATCTTACAAATAAACATCTTTTTATTCAATCAACAGCTTTCACAGGGTTAAAATCAAATATTCCAAACAAAACAGGAAAGAGGGGGGCTGTGAAGAGAAAAGGCACTAGAGAAAGCGGGACAGAAAGTTAATTGAAAATGCTGTTTAATTTTTCAGCTCCACTGGACTACACCCCAGCACAGATGGTTCATCAAGACAGCCTCTGTCTGTATCACTGTCCATCCCAGCCATTCTCCCCCCACTTTTTTCTGCCTAGTCTCCTTTTTCAGGGGGGAAGCACAGCAGGCAGTAGCTCAGAAAAGGGGGGGGAAGGCAACTTAACACAAAAGCACATTCTGTGGCGCTCTTTTCAAGGCGCTGGGACAATGCTCCCAACTTGATCCTTTCATAAAGAGAATGTTTCAGGGTCAGAAAACAGGACACATTAAGCTGAAGAGGCTGCAGCGCTAGCCATTTTGTTGCTGACTTTGGTGGCCGTTTACAGGCCCATAATGGAGTTGGGAAGCTTCTTTCCTTTATTTATTTATTTTAAAGCCAGTGTTTTTTCAGGCCATCACAACCTTTGTGCTATGTGGAGTATAGACTCTCCCCTTTGCTTTCCAATCTCCTACTTCTTTCCCTTTCTCAGTACCCATATTTTCTAGCCAAGGGGAACATCCTTTTTAACTGGATCATTCTATTAAGTCACCTATTGGGGGGGAAAAATAAAGCCATTCTATATCCAACTGTACATCTTTCCTGGCAATTCTCACTGATACTTCCACTCATGCCCTTTTATTTATAACTAGCAAATCCATGCTGTGGACGAAAACAGTTTATTTTGGGATCTGGTTTCAAATTCTTTTATGCATTTTGCCAAGATTACAACCTACAAACGTAGCAGTTAAGATGGGTAATATTTTCTCACTAAAGTGGTTATGATCTTAAGAGACAAGTCTTCTTCCATCTGCTTTGCTAACTGCCTTCATCAATGTTTTTGGAAATTTTGTACCCCAGTAAGGTGAAAAATTGAATTTTCCACAAACCATAGCTTATTAAGTTTATGCCATAGTCATAAAACAATACATTGTACATTAATTATTTGTTCATTTAATCAGCTTTCCTCTGCATCCTCTTCTAGCCAGCCTGATTAAGAAGCCCCCCAACCTTTGGAAGCAGTTTGGAGGACTGCATGCAGAATGTGGTGCAAGAGACAATCCAATCTACCAATTTTTGCCATTTGTGTATCATTAAAGATAGACAGTATTGGATGCGCTTCTTAAGTCTGCTTGTTCTTGTTAAGTATCATTACAAATGTAGGACTAGCAAAAGCCCTATATGATCTCAGCCTCAACCATCTGTTTTGTTCCTCATACTCTGTTTGGTTTTTTAAAGAGGGCAAATGTATCAGATGCATAATTCTGGACTTGGTACTGAATTTGGAACTTTGGAGGTCTTGTTAAGTTGCTAAACGTATTATATGTTGCAAAAATAAAAATTAATGTTTTCTCAAATTTCCCATTTCTACAATAGAAGATTCCACAGTGTTTCAGAAAAACAGTATATAGATAATTTGGAAAAGCAAAGCCAGAAGCGACCGAATGAATTTAGATGATTAAAAACTATTGGCCTTTTCTATAGAGGTTCTTAATTCTATTATCAAGATTGAACAAGCGATGCTAAAAACATGCAGGTTAATGTTTACAGTACTCTAACAGTTATTTTTTTAAAAAAATGAAGTATGTAATAAAGCAATAGCCTTAGGTCAGCAAAACTACTTATTGAGCCCATAACCAAGCAATATAAACTTCACGCTTTGACTAAACTGACATTGTAAAGATGTCTCCTTTCTTGTAACACTACTTTTCATACATGAAAAAAAATCCAAGACATGCAGAGATTTCAGTTCAAACAGAAAAGAAACAAGATGGTTTACATGTTTGAAAATCCATTATTAAGTTTAAAAAATGGGAGATCTCCATGGCACTATGCTTCCAAACAAATATGTGGAACCTACATTCAGAGCCTTATTAGGTTCTAGTACAGAGGAATGGACAACATGCAGCTCCATCCTACATAGGACTCCCAGTCCCCTTTTTGTACCCCTCAGAGTTCTTTCTAATGGTGGCTGGTAAAAACTGATGGAACAAATTCCTGCCACTCTGAAGTGAGAAACACATAAAAACCTGTAGTGTTAGCCTTAAAACAAGCACATAACAGCAGCAAAGAAAACCTCTCAACTCACTTGAGTTCAAGACAGGTATGACGAAGCCCTGCTCACTGGTCAGCATTTAACTATTCTAAAAATGTTAAATATGGTCATTAGGTCACTTGCCCCATTCTAAAGAAAATTAATAACTGATAACTTTGGGCCAATACTGGGAGCTGTAATTCAGCAGTATTTAAAAAGTCACATGTTCCCTGGAGCAAATATTTTTTTATTAATTTGATTTCTTTTCAAACAAGCACTATCATTTAGCTTCATTATTTACATCTCTCATCTAGGACATGGCTATATATCATTCCAACGGACCATCTATTTTTTTTTAAAGCACATAGCCATAGATTCAGTAAAGCAATATTGCAAAACACGTAGTTTTGCATTATACATACTGGATTTCCCCATTTTTCTGGTTGGGTATCTGGGTTTTTCTTTATTTAAAAAAGCTGGTGAGCCTATTCTAGGGTTTACACTAGCTTCTCCTAACTTGATGTGGCCATGCTGTCTCAGGAATTTTAAGAGCTGAAATACTAACATCTGGATTATCCAGACTAGAGAAAGCTAGTTACACAATACTTTTATTGTATTTTCTATCCCAAACTGTGGGGACTCTGCCATGCTGTAGGCCCCCCCAAAAGCAATTCAAAATGCTGCATGTGGTCCCACAGTTGCACGTTGTGCAACTTGATCTAGAGCATATCTTCTCTTCTCTGCATTGAAAATAAGGCATCTACAGCCACGTGCCTATGTGGATGGAATGGGCTTCCAACAACTAGCTCCTAAGCTTACATAGCTACAAAGTTAAGACTAAATTATACTAGATGGATTATTTAACAACACTTTTTGGATGCACTTCAGGCATCCAGTATTGACTATCACTCCTGAGGATTGAACACTGGGCTGGATGAGACACCAGTAGCTCTTAAGTTCAGACAATGTGGAAAGGTTGGGGAGGTGTGATAATTGCAAAGGAGCTGAAAGCTGAAAGGGGAGGGGGGACTCGGGTGGTCCAGGGGGAGGAATGAAGAAAGAGAAAAGAAAAACCCAGCAGTGTACCATGTTGCATTGTTCACGCTCAGACCTTCAATTTGCTCTCGGCATTCTCCTGCAGTGGGGAGAACGTTACGCTGGCTTAAGAGACAAATCGGACACAAAATAAAGACCAAGCACTCAGCAGTAAAGCAATTATCGCAACATTTTATGCCGGGGCTGTTCCTTTTGAAGGCTGCCTGGTGCTGCCCGCATGTACCTTAACCCGTTCCTAATAACCATAAAGTCACCATTATTTACGGTACAAGACATTAAATAAATAATGAAAAAAAGCTGCCAGCAACAGAGCAAGGCGTGCAGGGTGTGCAAGAGAATCCCTTAGCATTGGATTAACCTGTGTTGCAGGAGGAAAGTTAACTGAATCTTTCGTAGAGGAGTAGTAATGTAACATGCAAGAATCATGTTAGACTGGAAGCACAGATAATTAAACTGGGCATCAATGGGGGGAAAAACCCCAAAGTAGAATACAGCTCCAATTTAACCCAACAACTCAGGAGTTTCATACTACTGAAAAAAAAATAAACTTAAGCCTGTTCTGATCTTTGCCAGGCATAGGAGACATACAGCAAGCCCAAATGCCTATGAATTACAAATTAAGTAAGTCTCATAAGAATGGCAAGAAGGGCCCTTCTTTTAATTTTGCTCAAGTTAAAACTGTACTATAGTTTCAAGATTTATAAAAACCTAGCATTGCAAAACCTAACCTTCATTGAGTTCTAATGAATCCATCTATGTGCTGACACTGTTTTAATACAAGCCTTGACCAAAAAGGGAATATACTCATCAACTTTATTTAAAATCAAAAAGAAATTGTGGAAAGAAAAAGGAAGCAGTCGTTAAAATAGGAAAAAAGGTTCCACTTTTAAAAACAGTATTAGTTATCCCACCATTCAAATGCTTGGAGATGAATCAAAGAAAATATAATTGCATTGTTAGACCAACCTGTTATTCTGGACCCTATAAATTACTGTTATTGATATTACAGTGCTCCTAAAATCAACAAAAAATGATGCTTGAAATTCCCAGACTTATTTTGAGCAGATGAAGACTTACTGAAAGTTGACCCTTGGGCAGTAGTAACAGTTGCACTAATCATAAGGTGAGATCCAACCTCTTTTCCACTATCTATTGACCATGATTAGTTAACTCCAAAGCTGTTCCTTTACTTTGCTTCTTATCTATCTTCACTGTGGCAAAGTCACGGTGACAAATAATTCCATCGCTATATATTTTCTGTAGAATATTTTCATTGTCCTCAAATTTGTGAAGATAATTTCTCTGCTTTTTTAAAAAGGCTTTTCATTTGTTCTGAAGGATCTTTGTGTTAAAATTACTTAAATGGTTTGTAACAGCATTTGAGTGCAAATCTGAATAGCATTTTAAAAATGCCTCCATACTGTGTATTTTTAGTGTTATACTAAAAGTACAACACAGACAGCAGACACGAATAATGTAGTTTGTTTGGTTTTGGTTTCGCATATTGCAAGAATTTGTCCTTGGTGGCTTGTAAACTACAGTTGTTGGGTTTTTATGGTTTCTGAATTCAGCTAATTGTCACTTATTCATTAAATTAACTATGGCTTAGACCAGGAGTGTCAAACTGTCGGCCCACAGGCCGGATGCGTCATGGCGAAACCGCTCTCACCCCATTGCCGGCAATAGAAAAAAAGTTGCGATACGTCGCAACACGTCACGTGACGTTGCAAGTTTGACACCCCTGGCTTAGACTGATGTGTGACTGGTAGACACATGTAGACAGATTAGATTGATTTAGACTAAACCTAGTCAGCAATTTATTCCTCCAAATGGGAAGTGCTTCCTGGGGGCATGTGATGAAGACTATATTCATACAATACCAGAAACCTTGCTTATTTAATCATGATTTAGTGAAATAATACAATTGCCTGGGATTTAAACAATACACTGAGCCAAATATCCACTAATCACATTTTAGCCTAGCATGTTGTGCAAACTCAGATAAATTATAGCCCAAAAGCAGGAACTATGTGAAAGGTCTTCGACAATATAGAGATTTCCCTCAGTTTATGCAAATTATGTGAATGTTCATTTTCATCCAAAATTTGTTTTATACAAAGTATATCTAT
Source organism: Protobothrops mucrosquamatus (assembly GCF_001527695.2). NCBI lineage: Eukaryota > Metazoa > Chordata > Lepidosauria > Squamata > Viperidae > Protobothrops > Protobothrops mucrosquamatus. The sequence continues at coordinate 1,292,796 of NW_015386421.1, forward strand.
TATTATGCAATTTGTGCAAGTATAATCAATTTGTGCTGAAGGACTGGAAACATGCCAAAACTACTCACCAAGACCAATTTCTGCTCATACAATTTATCATTGCATTACACAGTGGTTCCTTTTATGCCGACTGTCTCGCACTTACTGTATTTCCATACTTAAAAGTGGCTACTATTGTTATGGGCTCAAAATAGCCATCTACATCTTGTCCAGTTCCCTGACTGAAAAGGAAAAGGTCCTTTCTAACACTAGAAACAGGGGGACATACTACAGATAGTCCTCAACGTATGACCACAATTGAGCTCAAAATTTCTGTCGCTAAGTGAGACAGTTGTTAAGTGAATTTGGCCTCATTTTACAACCTTTCTTGCCACAGTTGTTAAGTCCACTGAGGCTGATGAAGGATCATCAGCTCTGGAACAAGCTGTTAACCTGGGCAAAAGTATTGTATGCAATATAATAAAGTATGCTAATGAAATTCATAGTGCTGTGATGCATTCCATCTCCTTGCTTGCCATGATAACCATGCATATTAGAAATCCATCTGTAGCAAAAAATGGAGAAAATGCTTTCACTGTGTATTAAAAATGAGACAAGGAAGAAAACGTATAAGAATAAGGCTCTAAACATATATATGCACATTTGTCAATGCACTGAGGTTAAAAAGTGTGACACCATGCCCCACAATCCCTTTTTTCCACTGATTTAGTATTCACTCTGTATGAGGCTTTGGGGGAAGGTAACCCTAGCACAACTGAGGGGAGTCCGTGTACTCAAAGCAGGTACACTGGATACTTTAAACTCAAACAGGTTTATGCTTTGTGCTAATTCTAAAGCCTGTTTAGCTTTTGTTTACTGAACAAAACACAATGAAGTTTCTACCATATGCTAAGCTACATCCAAACAATTCATATTAAGGCTAAATTTCTACAATGAGAATGACTAGTTTGTACTCAGTGCATTATATGAACCCAGACCATGTGGTTAGGTTATTTATCCTAGTGATTTATTTGGCCACCCAATTCACCAAAGGCAACTTGGTTCAATGTTTCATGGGAATGCAGTCAACTGAGTTAATTTGGTTAACCATGCATTAACAGGTGGTGTGAACACTTCCATTACCTCAGTATGTTTGCACCAAACCTTAAGAATCATGATGCAATCTCAGTCCCATATGGCAGTTGAGTATCAGAGTGCAAAAGAGGAGTTGAACTAAAGTAGAAATAGCACTAGTTTGAGCAGGAATTGAGTGTTCAAGGAACAAAGCTGATCCTATTGAAAGTGCAAACAATTGCAAGGAGGTACAGAATTGCAAGGAGCAAAAGAATCTCTTGGAAACTGTTTCCACTTTAAATAACTGTATGCAAAACAAAGGAAACTAACTTCTCAGGCAGCTGAATAGTAAAAGTCAAGCATACACACAATGAAAGACCAGGCCATCTGCACAGAGCCTCTGAGATGAAACTAAGAAAAGTAGCATGGGCTTTGTATACTATAGGGAGAAGCCCAGCCCTGCGCTCTGCAGCAATGCTGTGTGGTTGCAGCTGCTTAAAGGGCTCTGAAGCCAAGTGGACAAAACATAAATTTGAAAAATTAATATAAAATAATGTTCTGAAGGGCCCATTTAAAACACACACACACATCCACAAAATGGTCAATATGAAAATGACTTAGGAAAGCAATATATGTAAGATGAGCAGATTGCAGATGGAAAAGGGAACAGATGAATCTATTATGCCGGTGCAAGCTCAGAGATTTGTCACACAGCCATGGATTGCACCATTGAGAAATGAGGACAATCTGTATGTGCTGGTTCCAGAAGAACTGGATGGTGGCCCTGAAGACAAAAAAACTTCGGAAAAGTCACATGGGAACAGACCAGTAGCAGGAAAAAGAGCTTGTAGTGCTGGCAGCCCTCTTATCAGAATGCACTCAGGAATGCTATGTACATGCATTAGGATAATAATTTTTTTCTTAGAGGGAAATAATCAGAGGTTTGAGAAACAATAAGGTTGATAGTATTTCTTAAATATTATAGTTTGATAATCAAGAGAAATAAGCTTTGATAGCTGCAATAGTCCTCATATCTGAATTCTGCTTTTAGATATTATTTATCAAATTTATTAACTGCCCATCTCCCTCACAGAGGGGCTCTGAGCAGTTTGCAATTTAATCAATACAATAAAACATTAAAACCGAATAATTTAAGATTAAAAATGTAAAACATTATGAAATTGCAAGAGCTGGAGAAATCGAAGACAGGTAAACTAAGAGAGGTTAATACAGGTGGAGAGGGTTCTCACAGAGCCAACCAGTGTCGTGGTTGTGTGGGCCCCTGGGTCCCCCACGCAAGGCTACACTGCCAGGTTTTGACTCTTTTGCGGAAGGCCAGAATACTGGGGAATTTCCTCATCTCTGGGGCAAGATGTTCCACAAAGCAGGAACAGCGGCAGAAGAAGCCCTTTTCCTTGACCCCGCTGATTTCCTTTCAGAAGTTGTGGGTGTTCCAAAACTGGAGGCTTTTAAGAAGAGATTGGACAACCCTTATCTGAAATGGTATACGGTTTCCTGCTTGAGCAGGGGATTGGACTAGAAGATCTCCAAGGTTGCTTCTGAAACCTCTGGCTGACAAAGTCTGTAGGATGCCTTTCCTGCCTGGGACAGGCTGATGTGATGGAGCAAAGCTGGTTCCTGTAAGTAACCTAGCCCATGCCATGTTGGGCTTTATAGGTAATGGATCTGGAAGCAAAGCAGGACCCGGTGCAGTTTGTGGATCAGAGGGTGTTATATTTGCCCTTCTTTAGGCAACCCAGTATAGCTTGCATGGTTGCATTCTGTACCAACTGAAGCTTCAGGATACATTTCAAGGGTAGCCCCAAGTATTTGATTTTGTATTCTATGTTAAACATAATTTTAACTATGACTACCAACATTGCAATATATTCACGCCATAGCAAAGGATTTACATCTCTATTTCAAGCTCAGTCCTCCATGCCTACCCAATCCCTTTATTTCTCCATATTATTGCTTCATATAAGATGCTATTTGGCATGGGAGTAGGCCAACAGGAGGTTCTCTTTTCTGACAAAAGAAACTTATGCTTCAGTTTAGCCAAATCATCATGGTTTATAGCTTGTTGTATTGTATTAAATAACCATGATTTAACAATGAATAAATCAGGTCACTGTTACACCAAATGACTCAAATTCAACAAGTGCAAACAAAACATTATTTGGTATGTCTATTTGCATTGAAAGTGCTCTTTTGCATAAAAAAGTAAGAATGTACTAGATCCATGCTTACATACACATCTAAATACACAATAGTAGAGCCAAGCACATTCATAATTAATACCAAGATGCCAACTGCAGGAAATAAAAGGAAACTTGCTATCATACCATAACACATCCTGAACTATGGTCTATGATTTGGTCTGTTTGAATTCTATGCAAAGGAAAGCAAGTAGGTTTTGGTGATTTTATTAATTTCACTAGTCAAATTTGTCATCAGTAGGAGAGGATGGTGAAGTACTCATTTTGACTGAGAAGGATATTCTGTTATTTTGGATAGAATAGTTTCAGGTGATCATAAACACCTATTAAACTTGACAATTAACTACAACTGCTCACTTCCATTCCCAATTTTTCCCCAAGCCTTGGGAAAACAATATTTGCTCTGAACCTGACATTTCAGTGGTCAAATATTGCTAAACAGCTACAAATGTTCATGAAAAATAACACTGGTTTAAGTTAACCTCCTTTCTCCTCTCCATAACTTCCTAAATTGTTAAAATTCTCAACCTGATCAACATTCAGAAGCTCCGCAACAACCCCCTCTGACTTCAAAACTGAAGTGCATAAAACCAGCCAAACAAAGCCTCCTTGACTAGCATAGCCCACCCCCTAGGACAGCAACTGCACTAATAGGAAAATCCATCCCTAGCAAGCCCTATTGTTCCCAGGGCCCTCCCTGTTTCCAATAGTGTTTGGGATCCAAGAGCTACAGAAGTTGGAGAACACACACACCATGCCAAAAACAAAAGAGTGGAAAGACTTTTGTATGCAATACAAAGAAGCTTTGCAGTAACAAAGCCAGCCACAAGATTTACTCACCTGCTTCTTGAGGCATTCAAAGCAAACACCATTTGGTGACTATGGCAGTTGACCTCCGTCCCTTATTCTGAAGTCAGCCATTAGGGAAATTGTATTCTCTCTCTTGCATGCACACATATACAAGACAATTACATTAGTGGCTAGTTAATATAGCTTGTGTCCCTAACTCTTATCAATTCAATAAGTTACATAAATTTCAGGATCAATAAAAATAATTTAACCACATTTAGCATTCTATTTTGAGTTGCTGTGATTATTTGGTTGTATGGCTCACTGTGTTCACATACTTTGCTAGGCCCAAAATGAAGAAATCAGATTACAACTAGTGTGACTATATAAGTTCAACAGGACTTACAGACTGGGTATACGTCCAAAGCAACTATGTGAGTTAATATATTGTTTGTTATTTTGTACATACTTAAAGCAATTGTGGGAGTTCAACAGAATTTACAGACTGGTTCATTATCCTAACATATTTTGCGTTTTATTTTTGGTTTGATATTAACAAATCATGGCTAAAAATCCTAGCTTAGATTTATGAATTTAGCCATTTGCAGGTAAGTATATATAGAATGATAATAGTTGTCATTGTATGACCTTCAGTTATCAAAATGTATAAGCCATTTTTAATTTTGTGCATGCTACATTTTACCCATGATTTCAGATACATTCCCTATTAACATAGTTGAGTAATCATTGAGGGAAGAGAAAAACATATGCCAATTGTCTAAAATTAAGCAAATGACTTTTTTTAATTAAACCAGGTATTTGTTCAAACCAGTCCAATCTTATTTGGAGTTACACTATCTTCCCTTCAAGTCATTCAAATTATTTATTAGACATTTAATGGTTGAGTTTGGATTGGCTGGGTCAATTTTATTATTCAAACACAATGACCTTGTATCTTACATTTGCTATCTGCTGTTTGTTAAAAGGATCCAAGTTCCTTAATACCGTGTTTCCCTGAAAATAAGACTCAACTGGAAAATAAGCCCTAGCATGATTTTTCAGGATGCTCGTAATATAAGCCCCACCCAAAAATAAGCCACACTTAAGATCGTCAGCCAGACGGATGCATTTAGTACCGTATTTCCTTGAAAATAAGACCTAACCGTAAAATAAGCCCTAATGTATCTTTTGGAGCAAAAATTAATATAAGACCTGGTCTTATTTTCAGGGAAACACAGTATGGAAGAGTAAAACTGGGTAAAAAAAGGTGTCCAGAAGAGTTGCAAATAGTGCCACACAATCTTCACCTAAGGTTTGTTTTCAATATATTGTATAAAGTCAATTAAAATCATTAGTGCATAATCATATGGAGCCTGCTACTTACGATTGTAAGTCACAAGTAGATCATCATGTGATGAATCTAATTTTACATCTTTTTTGAGGTGTAAAGCAAATGCTGCAATCATTAACCCATTGTTTGTTATGGAGACTTTTTGCTGAAAACCAGAAGTAAATGCTGGTTTTCACCAAAAATGCTGTAAATCGCAGTCACATGACTATGGGATGCTACAAACCAGTTGCAAAGTGCCTGAAATACAGTTGCATGATTGTGGGGGACATCAGAACTGGATCCTATGTACCTTTTGGGAAGGGTCCATTATAACTTTGAACAATCACTAAGAGACTGGTTATAAGTACTTATAAGTTATAAGTATTATCAGGGCTTTTTTTCTCAGAGAAAAGGTGGTGGAACTCACCTCCCTCCCCTGGCCACGCCCCCACCCAAACCTGGCCACGCCCTCATCAAACCCTAGGACCGCCCCTTTAGAGAACAGGAATGCAAGTAAAATTTGGGAGGGGCTTCTCTGCCGCTTCTTGCTCGGGCAGGGTCGCCTAGGAAACGGGCCAGGG
>NW_015386421.1:1298867-1357943 GCF_001527695.2 Protobothrops mucrosquamatus
TATCTATACTTTCTTTTCGCTCAGTATCTAAGAAGCCTTTCCATTGGTTAGAACTGCCTAAGTAAACCCTAAACATACAAACCCAAAAAATCAAGAAAAACGCCACTTTGGCTCAGTTTAGGTTAGAACCAGTGCATTCAACATGGGATAAATCTAATCCTCCAGCCCTTTTGTTTTCAAAATAATGTCCAGGTATATTCTTGGTAAGAAGCAAAACAGCAGGAGCAGAAGCGCTTCCATAGTAGAATTTTAATTTTGTTCATGCTCCTATTCCACATATTTTCCCAGAACACTACTGGCTATTTAGTAAATTAAAATGTTAATCCAGGTGAATATATGATGATAATCTGAGTCATAATCCTGATTTGAATGATACATGTACAGTAATAATAGATTCATTACATATGAAGCAATTGGCTTCACGCTCAGACTAGTTGCTGAGAATAATGTCCAGTTTAAAGAGACAGGTTGAGATTGATGATTATGGGAAACAAGATGCTGGACTACAAAACCATCCTCAGCTGCTCAGTTCTTATGTGTGCTTTACTTTTGTACTGTTTTTAAATGTTCTAATCTGTCCAGAGTTGCTATTGTGAGATGGATGCCTATATAAATTGACTTAATCAATCAATGCCTTTGGTAGGATCCAGTAGGGTTTTTTCTTTTAAACCATTCCACAAATAATGAAGCATCCACCTTAAGAGTTATATTCAAGGGAAAGAACTTCATGTAATTGTGTTTCATACCCCACTTTTTTCAATCTCACAATGTGCTGGTCAATTAGGGATAAGCAAGGAGACAGAAGCAGAGAAAGTCTTTACTGAACATTATTCAAGGAATGTCTGGGTTCATACATTGGTTAATCTGTTTAATAAATGGATTTAGCAAACTCAACCACTGTGATTAATTTATATTTCAGTATATTATGTGATCTCAAAAACTTCAATTCATTTATCTAACTCCAATCATGTAAATATGTCATGCAAACCCAGTCATTTGGATATTTTCCAGAAGATTTGCATAAACTTATCAGTTACAATGAACTATATTCCAAATATTCTGGCTAATTAAAACACTAACCACAGGCCTCAACTTCACTTAACATACCTTGTATTCTTATGATATCCAAGTTTAAATACTCAAAGCCTAGTCTGTGCAGACTTCAAATGGCAGCCATTTTGGGTTCAGGCAACAGAAGCCTCAAATCTTCGTTAAAATGGAGTGTGCCAACTGGAGTGTAAAACAAATCTCCAGTGCATCAGCTCTCATTAAGCAAGCTTTTTTTTTTTAAGAATGATCTGTGAATTTGGCTGGAGAATATGAATTCCACCCCCATTTTTGTTGGAGATTTTTGAGGGATGTTAAAAAAGGAGGAGGAGGAGGAGGAGGAGGAAGTTTTCCATCCCTGCCTATTCAATTTCACTTTCAATAAAACCGAAGTCTGAAAACCCTCTGGCCAGAAAACTGACAAAGAAATTAATAATTAATTCAAAACCCTAGCAGAGCACAATACTTTAAAGTGAGTATTTGAAGAAAAATGAATCACATACACGCCAAGGTTCTCCTTTGAAAACCAGCATCCAGACTCTCTTGCAGATGCAGGATTTCTGCAGCTGTGCCAGCAAACCTGTTCAGAAAGACCTTTCTCCCAACTCACTTTTTTCACATTGCCTTTTTTATAGTTTCAATTGTTTTGTTTTCTTTCAGAAGAAAGAACAAAAAGAAAACCCATAACACTTTAAACTTAAGGCTATTAAAAATAAAATAAAGAAGCTAGAAAGGATGCTGGATAGGGCGAAACTTGACAGGATATTTTCTCTTGGCTGAAAGTGTCTTTTTTCTCTTTAAACCTGCTTTTGAAAGATTTAGACCCCATAATGATCTTCACTTTCGTAGTTGCTTCTTGTTCTTGATAAATGTGAACAGTAGCAACTTGTATTGCATGGAAAAGAACAAATCTTTTCTTTTGTTCTTGCCCAAAGTCTTTGCTAATTGCTTCTAGGTACTGTTTGTGTTATCCATTAACATAGGAAAAAGGCACAAGGTAGGACTTAGTGAAGATGTAAAATCGATCTAGTGGAGGGCAAAAGATAAATTTATTTTCAGTTAGTTTAGATAGTAGAGATACAATGCAGAAGTTCTGAAGGAGGGGGAAAGTAAAAGAAGCCTCAGAAATAAATAAATGATCAATACTTCTTGGGTGAGCCCCATCTTTCCTATCAGTTTTTACAGAGGGCAATACATTTTATTCCTCGCCAGCCTTGACTTATCGCAGTCTTGTTTTTAATGAGGTATAATAAGGAGAACATTTTGTAACAACACGACTCCTCTATTTTATCCGACAAACAGCTGTGTCATGGCTGTCTCCATGAGAATGAATCATATCTCTCTGCCTGTATATGCGAACTCCCATGTAATTACCCTTGCATCTTAAATAAAGCAGGCCCTAAACCTGTCGCTCAGATTACAAGCAAGCGGAGCAAACCTCATAACTGAGGCCTCTATCATTACATTAATTTATCACAGAACCACAAAGATTAGAGATTGGAATTAAAATACAATAAGGAAGGTGCTGCTATGACAGCTACAAACAACATGGAGAGAGAGGGAGAAATTTATTGCAGAGGTTGAGCAGCCTAATTCCTTAACCAGTTCAATTTGGAGGAAGCTAGATGAATATTGTACAGGCTACCCTTCTCATTAGAAAACAGAAATGGTGGTGAGTTTGGCTAAAGACCATTTTTCAACACAGACTATGCCCATTTGTTAGATACATTAAACCACAATTTAAATATGTACACTATTAAAAAGCAGAGACAAAACCTTGCCAACAAAGGTCTGTATAGTCAAAGCTATTGGTTTCCCAGAAGTACATGTAGTCCTCAACTTACAACAGTTCATTTAGTGACCATTCAAAGTTTCAATGGCACTGAAAAAGTGATTTATGACCTTTTTTAAACACTTACAATTATTGCAGCATCCCCATGGTCATATGATCAAAATTCAGATGCTTGATAGCCAATTCATATTTATGATAGTGGCAGTTCCTCCTAGAATCAAAGTAATACAATGTAATAATTCCCACCCCTCTACTAATGCTATCTAATAGAACAACTTGGCAGGCCTTCTGACTAAACGATCCTCTCCTTCCACTCCGGTGTGAGAATGACTTTGGTTCCCACAAGATTTGCTCATGTTTAGACTACCACAAATACCTTTTCCCCCTCCCTTTCTTGTGGCAACATAGAATGACAAAAATGGCTGCAGCTGGGTTCGTTGTAGAGTTGATAGTCAGACACCCCTAAGAAGAAACCAATTCATGTGAAAGAAACAGAAGTGAAGATTAAGAACCCTCCTTGAGCTTCTGGGGATGTTTCTCATAAAGTCTCTGTATTAACCTTTCAGCCTTTACATCCCCACTTTTCACCCACATTGCTTCTGATAAGGGATACCGCTTCCACTGCCCCAAGTATTACAACTTCCCCTTTTATAATCTAGAATCAAGAATGCATTTTATTTTATAGTGAGTCTCTACCATAATGGGATGTGGTGCTTTTTTTGGAATTGGCCTCAATGTTGACTCTGTGACTAGCTTCAATAAACTGCAATGGAAGATGGGGTGAACTTTTCATAACAATCGTGGGAGTTTTAACTCAACTGTGCCAGGATTGATAATTTTTACTATAGGGAAAGGACCAAGGAATTTAGGTCCTAATTTCTTACTGGGTAACTTCAATTTCAGATACTTAGTAGATAAATAAACTTTCTCCCCCACATAAAACGGTCTCTGAGGAGACCGCCGCTTATCGGCTTGTTCTTTGTATACCTTTGTCGCTTGAGTTAGGGCCCACTTAATGTTTACCCAAGCACTCTGCAGGGATGTCACCCATTAATTTAAAGTTTGTGAGGTGGGGGTTTCCTGAGGGTTCTCAGGCATAGGAACAAATTCCCTGCCGGTTGCTGCTTTAAACAGGGTGAGTCCAGTGCTACTATGAACGGTATTATTATATGCTACTTTAGCAAAAGGCAGGAGATCTGCTCAGTTAGTCTGCTGATAATTGACATAGCATCTAAGGTACTGTTTCACCATTGTGTTTGTACATTCAGCCGATCCATTGTGCTCAGATGAAAAGCAGAGGAGAGCCCCTGGATCGCCCCAATCAGTTTCACAAACTCTCTTCAGAACTTTGTGGTGAATTGAACTCCCCTATCCTCTTTGCGGCTCAAATATGTTTCAAAAATAGATTGGCTAGTTTCTGGGCAGAGGGGAGTCCCGAACAAGCGATGAAGTAGGCCTGCTTCGAAAAGAGGTCAATGACAGTCCAAATTACAGTACTCCCATTGCTTTTGGGCAGTTCCACAATAAAATCCATTGCTATTTCTTCCCATGGTTGGGAAGGGTCTACCACTTGTTGTAACAGTCCAGGTGGCTTTCCAGGTTATTTTTTCATGGTAGCATAAATCGCACAGCTCTTCACATAACTCTCAATATCCTTTTTCATTCCAGGTCACCAGAACTGCCATCTCATTAGATATATAGTTTTCAGAAACCCAAAATAGCCAGTTTGCTTTGCATCAAACTGAATTCTTAAGAGTACTGGAAAGGTATAATTTAGACCTTTTCCAAGCCAGCCCATCTCGATAAGTTAGCAGCTGTCTGTTGTCATTGAACCAGGGGTCGGCTTTCAGTCCGTCTTTGAGTTTCTGAGTCAAGCGGCTGTCGGATTTGATGGCTCGTCCTTGGGCTTGATGCCTAGTGGTTACTTGAGGCTTTTAGGGGTAAGGGAACAATTGTGTTATTTTTTCACGGCGGCTTTTATATTGAGGCATTCTGGACAGTGCATCGGCCAGGAAGTTTTTTTCCCCCCAGAATGTATTTTAGGGCAGTTAAAATGGTTGAAGTATTGTGCCCATCGGACTTGTTTAGGAGATAATTTCCGCAGGCTCTTCAATGCCTCTAAGTTTTTATGATCAGTCCACACCTCAAAAGGCATTTTGCTCCTCTCTAGAAAGTGCCGCCAAGTGAGTAATGCCCATCTTACCGCAAAAGCTTCCTTCTCTCACACAACCCATCACCTTTCTGTGTCTGTGGGTTTCTTTGAGGTGAAAGTGAATGGTTGCAAGTCCCCTTTGTCATTTCTCTGCAGAGGTATGGCACCTACAGCAACATCACTAGCATTAGCCTGAATGATGAATTGCTTCTCCGGGACAGGGTGTTTGAGGATTCGCTCTTCCACAAATAGTCTTTTTAATTCTTTGAATGCCACTTGGCATTTTATGGTCCATTTCAAGGGCTGACCTGGGCAAGGTCTCCTTCCCCCTTTACCCATTTTTAATAACTCTATGATTGGTAAAGCTATTGCGGCAAAGGAAGGAATGAACTGCCGGTAAAAGTTTGTGAAACCCAAAAAACTCTGCAGCTGTTTGCGAGTCCTCGGAGGCTGCCATTTCAATACAGACCTAACTCTAGCGGGTCCATCTCCAACCCTTTGTTGGAAATTCGATACCCTAAATAGTCAAGGCAGGATTGGTGAAATTCACCAATTAGACAGCTTAGTGTACAGGTTTGCCTTTAAAAGTATCTTGAGCACTTCACAGACCAACTTTACATACCCCTCCATGGTTTCTGTGTAAATGAGATGTCATCAAGGTAGACTAACACCCCCTTGTAGAGGTGATCATGCAGCACCTGATTGATCAACTGCATAAATATGGCAGGGGCCCCCTGAAGGCCAAAAGGCATCACCTTGAATTGGAAACTTCCCAGGGAGCAATTGAAAACTGTCCTCCACTCATCTCCTTCCCTGATTCTTACTCGATAATAAGCTTCCCTTAGGTCCAGCTTAGTAAAGATCTTCCCTCTATCTAGGTGGGCTAACATGTCCTTCATCAGGGGAAGAGGATACATATTTTCTATGCTAACAGCGTTTAATCCTTTAAAATCCATGCACAATCTCAAAGACCCACCTTTCTTCTCCTTGAGTAGCAATGGGGCAGCGACTGGTGATTTGGCTGGTTCGATAAAACCATTTTTTAGGTTCTTGTCTATGTACTTCCTTAACTTGCTCATCTCTCTGGGGTTCATGGAGTACATCTTGGGCAATTGTTCTGGCCATTGTCTGATTCTACCTGCAATTTTACGGAACTCCCAGATGTATTCTTTAGCTGGGCGACCTCTCAAGTCTCAGGCTGGATTTCTATCTCAGCTTGCAGGGCCTGGGATTCATCTTCGAATCTGGCTCTCAGCTGGCCCATGAACAGGTTTATGACCCACAGTTCTGACGCTTGCTCATCATTTAGACTGGTCACCCACTCAGCAACTTCCCGTTGTAGGTTTACTGCTACTGAATTCACTCCCTCAATCTTTTGACAGAGTGGCTATGGATTGCCGTCAAGTACTTCCATTCTCCTGACTATCCCATCCTGCCGGCCTCTTCGCCTTCCTGAACTCAGGTGACAGAAGGCTGTGGGACGAAATCAGCAGGAATTCAGCTTCAGCGGCTTTAGGAGTACTCCTGCGCTGGGGGCTGCCTCCGCCCGACCGAGATCCCCAAAGGTCAGAGTCCCCTCTTGCTGCCCCAATTACACAGGTCTTCAGCTGACCCCCAGCCACTGGTGCTCCACTCTCCACCTGGACAGTAGCCTGTGCTCCGGCAACTGCTGCAGTCAGCAGTCAGCTCATTTTTCTTCTTCATCCCGGATTCTTCCCTGAGTGTTTGCCATCCTCCCAAAAGCAGTGGGCAGGCGACCGGGACTCAGGACCCCAAAGTAAAAAGGGTTTTTAGGAGATTTGGTTGAATGACATGGTTCCGACGAATGAGACCAAATAAATCAGAACTCCGAGGCAGGAAAATTCCTCAAAGAACATGTTTATTGGATACATAGCATCAGCATGGTCAAAAGTGAAACCAAATCTAAACTTTTCCTCCTAGAATCAAAGTAATACAATATAACAATTCCCACCCCTCTGCTAATGCTATCCAATAGAATGACTTGGTGGGCTTTCTGACTAAATGATCCTCCCCTTCCACTCTGGTGTGGGAATGACCTTAGTTCCCACAGGATTTGCTCGTGTTTAGACTACCAGAAATACCTTTTCCCCCTCTCTTTCTTGTGGCAACCTAGAACGACAAAAATGGCTGCAGCCAGGTTTGTTGTAGAGTTGACACTGGGTTTCTAACTGTGAAGTTTATTGCTGATGTAACCTCTTTTTCATTTTATTTTTGTTTGTGTCCCTGTGAAGAAAATGAAAAGTTCATAAAATAAAGATAAATGAACAGCTCCATTCAAATAATTGGTTCATATATGTACTATATGAAGTCACTAAACTGTTCAAGATGAGATTGTTTTATATTGAATGCTGCATCATTTTGGAAAAATAAAATAGCCACACAGAATCATCCCAAATTTTTTAATTCAACCTGCTTTATAAACTGGTAATCTGTCAAAGATAAAGAGAGTTTCATTCCTGTTAAAGTATACTGATTAAATGTGGCAGATAAGGTCTTGTTTGGCAATGTATGAACCATGCAGCACTATAAGAATATAACTCAAGAATATAACTCAAACAAAACTGAATCTAAATATTCAAGCATAAGTTTACCATGTCATGGAACAAGGGAGATCTGCAATGTACTCCTAGCTTCCATCTGTGCCACCTCCCATGTTTTATTCCATCTTATCATCTTGTCATGTTTTAATATTCCAACTGAAAATAACTCTTGAGTATTGGCTGCTGAACATTATGACTGTGTATACTTCAAAATATCTAGGTAATAGGGCTTCAGATTTCACGCTAACACAGTACCTCTCTGCTATTCATTCAAGTAGTCCAACTTTTGTCAGCTTTTTGAAAAAAGCCCAGCTGCTTTAAGAGATACATTAACTTTAATGAATCAACACATTTGAACAGCTTTTTTTTCCAGGATACTGAAAAAGTCAGGCTTCTTTAATGAGTATCAGGGAGGTACTCTGGCACCTCATAGCAGGATTGTATTATTGAAATAAAATATAACCTTACAGAGAATAGTAGCAAAGTATATCCGGTTGGGAATTCTAGGAGTTACAGTATATTCCAACACATTTGGAGGAAATGCAACTGCAGAAGGCTGGCTCTAGCAAATCAGTACTGGAATTCGATAACCTTACTATACCTTTAATGGAACTTGGTGAATAGAAAGAAAGAGAAACAAAAACCTGACATCTCCCAATGCGCCACCCAATGAACTCACTAAACAGTGCTGAAACCAAAAATGAAGCACTCTCATATGTCATAAGAATTAAAGGCACATTTCCCACTTTGTAATGATGCTTTACAGAAACCATTCCACTGTAAAACTTTATGATTTGAATTTTTATAGCTGCTAGCAGAGTCCAAGCTGATAGACGTAAATTATAACTGGTAAAGTATGGTCCTTTCCAACCCCTTCCTTAGACAATGTTCTTGCACTAGCAGTTTCTCCTGGTCTTTGCCTGCAGAGTGCACAACTATTTTGGCATCATTCTACCACATGATATCATCTAAAGATACTTTTCTTTATGAGAATTTGATTAACAACTAAATGTAAATGGCAGCTATGCCCAGAGGGCACTATTATTAATCTGTTTATCACCAGAACTATAAAAATGCTAAAATGCTAATAGAACTATAAATACATCAATAAACCTAGTTAAGACTGCAACATACCTGGTAGAATCAACTCCTATCAGCTCTTAGAAGTTCCTTTTAGATAGAAAAGGAATGTGTTTGCACGCCAAAAACAGGAAATAGTAACAAATATATCATTCATTAAAAGGCCGTATGTTCAAAACTATCAGATCAAGCCATTAAATAAAGGAAACAGCATCATCTGACATATACCATTAGCACAGAATAGCTTCTAGAAAGGCAAGTCCTAAAGTTCTTACAATGCAAGTCTTAAAGGGCTGAAAGCTGTGAGCTCAGCCACTTTGGTTTTAGATCCATGTCCTTCCAAGCTAACAAGGATTCCCAGATGACATGCTATAGCAGCGGTTCTCAACCTATGGGTCAGGACCCCATTTGGGGTCAATCGACCATTTCACGGGGGGCGCCAAACAAGGCTGTCCGCCATTTTTTTTCCCTTTTCCGGCGGGTGCCTTACCTCCCTTGGGCTGGGCCAGCTGGTGGTCGGCCTGCTCCGTCTCTGCCGCTTGCCAGCTACGCCTCGGCCGGCGCAGGGGGCGGAACCAAGCATGCACGGCGCTCCCGGGCAGGGAAAGTCCTTGACTTACGACCGGTTGGGTAGTCCTCGACTTACGACCGGTTTAGTCCTCGACTTACGACCGGTTGGGGGTCGCGGCATTAAAAAGGTTGAGAACCACTGTGCTATAGGATCTGGACTGTGGTATATGCCTTTGTGCATGTTTGTGCGTCTATCTCAGTATGCCCATGTTTCACCTCTCCTCCACAACCTACAATGGCTTCCAATATTTCAGCTGCAATTCAACTTGCAATTTACCTTTAAAGTCCTCATGGTATAAGCCTGGGTTATATAAGGGACTATTTCTGCCCAATGGTCTCTATCTTTCACATCAGGTCCAACAGAAGAAGCATACTCTGATTTCCATTGATTAGAGAATGTCATCTTGTGTTTATGACATTTCTGTGACAATCCTGCCCTATGGAACACACCACCACCTGAGTGTGGGTAAATACTAATCCTGCTGGCATTTTGGGATGTCCTTAAGACTTGGGAGTTTTCCTGAGTATGGGAGAAGTGAGGTGAACGCATTATGTGTTGACTGATTTATTTCCGCTGTTGTATTTTCTGTATGTTTGTTTTGATTTTCATTGTATTATCTATAATTATTTTATATTGATATTTTAAATTTTATTACCCTTATAAAATCATACTTGCAGTTTAAATATTTTTAATAAATATTAAGGGTCCAAAAATGAAAAATCAAAGGTGTCCCACATTTGCAATTCACCCAAATATTTTGACATACAAGATACATCCTGTATTAGATATTTGTCCTAGTTTGGAATTAGTTCCTAACCTAATCGTGTGATGATCTGATAGTTTTGAAAGTTCATTTTCTTTCTGACTCTGGTGCAGTTTATTTGAAATTGGAATGAAACTGGTCTTTTCTTTGTAACACAGTGGTTCTGCAGAACTTGTGGGCAGCCAACGATGGGACCTCTTTATTCTACCTACACTTCTGGATTCTTCTTCCCTCCATTATATCATTTCACCTTTCTAGGCTTTTGAATGCAGCTTATCAATGATGCCTTGACAGCTTAGATGTTTGCAAATGATCTTTCTTAAAAACAACTTCTAATCAAGCAACAAGGATTGGGATGGGAGTCCATTCTTTTGCTATTGAATGGTATGAGGGGATTTTTATTATACAATCTATACAAACTGTGAGGTAGGGCCTGAAACAACTTTCCTTCCATTCTCCTACTGGTTAGATGGAGGAAGAAGGTTGGTTTATTATGTTCTCTGAATATTGCTAGCATTTCAAGGCTGTCAGAGGTGAAGGTGATTGGTAGTTGTCTTTGATCTGCTTTGGAGGGTTTGGAGAATAAAAACATTGGTGATAGAGAAGTGCTCTTAAGCTTTCCATAATATTGCCTTAGAACTACTACCCAAACTGATCTTCCGAAGTATGCCTCTTCATTTTCTGCATAGTACTAAATGAGCCTAGATTGTCAGTAAAGATTTTATTTGGTTTCTATTCCAACAGTTAGCTGGGGAATAAGACAACATGAACATGGGACCATATATTTGCACTGGCAAGCAACTGGAAAAGGCTATGACAGTCTCCTCTTGAGGTGTTCTAGAGTTACTAAACATCTAAAGAAATTCATTCTGTTTTGAACAAGAAGTTGTTACTTCCTTGCCTTTATTAAAAACCTGTCAACTACCTTAAGATCCCTGAAACATAAAATTGAGAGCCAGATGGATCTCCCATGCAAAACAATAACACAGCAACCAAGAATTTTTAATATTTTCATTTGAAACTAAGGTCAATTTATTATGTCTCTTAATCCCCTGATCAAGCTTTAAAAATGAGAAATTGATGCTGATTTATTTTTATAAGCACAATTAAGATGTCAAAGGAAGCAATCTAATTTAATACTGTGCTCCAAGAGAAGTTATTTTGAAATCTTGAATAAAAAGAAAATCCTAGCTTATGATGGTACTGTGTGAAAAGAGATAATCAGAAAGATTTTTGTTTAAATTTCATTGCTGAATCCAAGAATGGTTCATACTGGGGGATGTGGTCAAAATCAGTTTTGGGGATCAATAGTGTGAAATATCCACTACACAACAAAGCTTATATACCGAAGGCATTTTCATATAGTCACCAATTGCACTTTCCTTATCCTCATAAACCAATACTGTCCCCACCACAGTTTTCAAACTTGCATCCATCTTTACACAAAGGAAAAAAACAATCCAACCTATAAAAAACAGTACTATAAAAAACAGATTAGAAACACAAGTTAAGATAGGCAAGAAAATGGTAAGTGAGCACCTGTCTATCCTAGACGAGTTCAAAACACCAGGACCAGATAGATTACACCTCAAGGTTCTCAAGGA
Organism: Protobothrops mucrosquamatus; assembly: GCF_001527695.2. NCBI lineage: Eukaryota > Metazoa > Chordata > Lepidosauria > Squamata > Viperidae > Protobothrops > Protobothrops mucrosquamatus. Next base: position 1,310,438 of record NW_015386421.1, read on the forward strand.
ACTGGCAGATGTGATATCAGAACCACTGAACTATATCTTTCAAAGATCCTGAAGCACTGGAGAACTACCAGAGGACTGGAAAAGAGTTGATGTAGTTCCCATCTTCAAAAAAGGGGAAAAAATGGATCCAGGAAACTATAGACCTATAAGCCTGATCTCAATACCTGGGAAGATTCTGGAAAAGATAATCAAGCAATGAATCAGCGAACACCTAGAGGCAAACAAAGTCATAACCAAAAGCCAACATGGGTTTGTCAAAAACAGATCATGCCAGACAAATCTTATTGCATTCTTTGACCAGGTGACAAAATTAGTGTACCAGAGGAATGCTGTGGATATAATTTACTTGGACTTCAGTAAGGCACTTGATAAAGTAGACCACAACCTACTACTTGATAAGATAGAAAAATGTGGGCTAGACAGCATCACTACCAGATGAATTTGTAGCTGGCTGACTGGCTGTACTCAGCGTGTGGTCCTCAATGGAACTGCATTTACATGGAGGGAAGTATGTAGTGGGGTGCCCCAGGGCTCTGTTATGGACCCAGTGCTCTTCAACATCTTCATCAATGATTTGGATGAGGGGATAGATAGGGAACTCATCAAATTTGCAGATAACACCAAGCTGGCAGAAATAGCCAACACTCCAGAAGATAAGGCTTAGGATACAGAAGGATCTTGACAGACTTGAACACTGGGCACTATCTAACAAAATGAAATTCAATGGTGAAAAAAGTAAAGTTCTACTTTTAGGCAAGAAAAACCAAATGCACAGGTATAGTATAAGTGGTACCTTGCTCAATAGTAGTAACTGTGATAGGAATCTCAGAGTCTAGTGGACAATCACTTAAATATGAGCCAGCAGTGTGCTGCAGCTGCAAAACAGCCAACACAGTTCTAGGCTGCATTAACAGAGGGATAGAATCAAGATCATGTGAAGAGTTAATACCACAATGCCTTGATAAGGCCACACTTGGAATACTGCATCCAGTTTTGGTCACCACGATGTAAAAGAGATGTTGAGACTCTAGAAAGAGTACAGAGAAGAACAACAAAGATGATTAGGGGACTGGAGGCTAAAACATATACGTTAAGGAACAGTTGCTGGAATTGGGTATGTCTAGTTTAATGAAGAGAAGGATGAGGGTGACATGATAGCAGTGTTCCAATATCACAGGGGTTGCCACAAAGAAGAAGGAGTCAAGCTATTCTCCAAAGCACCTGAAGGCAGGACAAGAAGCAATGAATGGAAACTAACCAAAGAGAGAAGGAACCTATAACTAAGGAGAAATTTCCTGACAGTTAAAATAATTCATCAGTGGAACAACCTGTCTCCAGAAGCTGTGAATGCTCCAATACTGGAAGTTTTTAAGAACAGACTGGACAGCTATTTGTCTGAAATGGTATAGGGTTTCCTGTCTGAGCAGGGGGTTGGACTATATGACCTCCAAGGTCCCTTCCAACATTATTGTTATTATTATTGTTGCTGTTGTTATTACTACTAAATCAGCAAAAACTCCTTCCAGCTGACCAACAGGGGAGCACGAAAATTGTCATCCAGACGTGTCATGTTTTCATATTAATTTTGCCAGCCATTTCAGCAAAATCTGGCTTTGAATGCTATCTCTCTTCTTGCTTTAGAGAAATGATGATGTGGCATCAAGGGGCCTGAACATCAGCTGGGAGTGAGTAGAACAAAGAACCAGGAAAAGGCAAGAGTTTCCACCAGCAAAAAATCACTCACCAGCAATCTTAGGCAACACAACTGCTAAACTATTTCTACAAAATTCCTTTTATGTTACTGTGAAGGTGTTAATTCATTGCAAGGATGAGAGCTAACCTAAGACCAACATGAATGCTACATGTAACAGGGTTTTCAGTTCCATAAATCCTATGACTATCCCAGGAAGGGACTTTTCCTTCCAAATGGAGTCCTCTGAAAAGCCTTTTTTAAAGCAGGTAGACATACCTAAAAGGTATGGGTTAAGGTACAGAAGGTTGTAGTGGTAAAAGGAAATAATACAGATATGAGGATAAACATATTTTGAGAACTCAATGCAAATGCACTCACAACTAAAGTAGACAAGCTTTTACTTCAGAAGAGTTTCTGTCATCTGGGGAAATACAACAATCTTGGCCGCTGGAAATGCTCTCTCTTTTTTAACCCTTTGAGACTTCCTGAGACAATTTGTCACCAAGGTTATTAGCATTTCTTCTGAGATATTGACAGCTTGTCGTTCTTCCTTTCCAGTCCATGAGTGATTTCTTCACAGTCGCCAAATACTGCCAAATCACCATGGTAAATGTATCGACAGAATCATATTAACAGCTGCTGTGCATTTACAGCATCGTAAGTTATATAGAGAGGCCAAAACACAGAGAGAAATAAAGCAGCTCTTGTCAGCAGCAATGACAAGCGTTTATTTAGCAGTTGTTGCCTGGAACTATTTTTTATGTTTTAATTGCTAATTGTAAGACCTCATAAAGGAGCTGCCTTGCACCAAATTATCTGTCGCTCCTCAGACCTGAGTTTCCATATGTTAGTTACCTAGCTCAATGAATAAAGAGAATTATTTTTTGACATCACACATACAGGGAACCCATAAAAGCAAATCTGACAAAGGTCTTGTCTTGGATAACATTATCATCCAATTTTTATTCTCTCTCTCCCTCCCTCCCTCTCTTCCTCCCTCCCTCCCCCCCTCTTTCTTTCTCCACCCATCTCAACTCAGAAAATCTGGGTGGCAAAAAACCAAAGAAAGCACTTAAAAACAATACAAAAATATATACAGAAGTCAAGAAAAGTATCATAATAATTGCCACTACAACCAAGAAACAAGGCTCTTAATGTATATGGAAGCCTAGGTCTAGGCACATAGGAACATGTTTTAAGGCCTTACAATAGGACAACAAGGTTGAGGCCTTCCTAATCTCTGAAGGAAAGATATTCCAAAGGGAAGGAACAAGGACAGACATGTAGAGAAGACATGTCTCCTGATCCCTGCCAGCTGACATTCCTTGGCTGACAGGACCCGCAACATACCCAACCTGCTAAACCAAATAGGGTAAAAACTATTGGGATAAAACAGTCTCTTAGTTAACTCAATCCCAAAGCCATGTAGGACTTTGAAGGTGGCAACCAGAATCTTGAATTGCATCTGGAAACACACTGGTAACCAATGCAGCTCACACAGTACCAATATTACATATGCTGCATATCTGATACCATTTACTATATATCAGATGAAATTCCAAATGTTATTCAAAGGCAGACCCATATACAGTGCATTGCAGTAGTCCAATTGAGAGGTTATGAGGGCACAGGTGACTGTGAGCAGAGCCTCCCAGGCCAGGAATGCTACAACTGGTATACCATCCAAAGCTGTAAGGGCCCTCCTAGCCACAGCTGCCACCTGCTCTTACTCCTTTTCAACATGGTCTAACTCCATCTTATTCAAGCAACACTTGACGTGAAAAAGTAACAGAAACATATCACAACTTCCTAAGGATGACTCTGAATTTAAGATAATCCCCCATCCCCTAAATGGAATGGGAATGGGGAAGAGGATAGAAAGAAAAAAAATGAGAAATACAGAATTGTGCTGGATATGTGGCACCTGTCCTATTTAAGGTTACAAAAAAAGTTTATATTCAACCAAAGAAGCAGTGCACCTAAGCAAGTGGAAATCTTCAAAGGCAGGCTTTTCAGCAGCAGAGTCCACAGCCATGTGCATGGCTTGTTCATTTGTTTTCAACAGCCACATATCCTTGTAAATCATTGTAAGATAATGAATGCACGATAGTCTTTAACAACCTGTAAAAACCTGTCTTTGAGTACAACTCTATCATCCTTCCCCAACTTGCAGATTTCCAGATATCATCAGGCTGATCTATATTTTTTTCAGAAATTCACTCAAAAGGCATTATTTTATATTGATTCGATCTTAATTCTCCTTCATTCAGTGTAACACCAGGTGAGTAAGGGTGATCAGCCTGCATGCCTGCCTACCAAGCTACCTATCTGTTTTATCTTTGGGATATTTTTTTTAAATATATAGACATATGTGTGGACAGAAGGTTAAATTTGCTGGGCTTCTGAAGGGAGTTAAACAAACAACAGCAAAGAAAGCCTAGAGAAACGGTAAAAACTCCCAAGGATGTTTTGAAGAAAACAGTGCACAATACTGTATATAGTTTTAACTTTCCAAAATGCAGAGAAAATACTGACTATTAAAGCCTCTTTAGTACGTCATTTGATAGTCTTGCCAATAGGATTAAAAAACAAAATTCTTAAAATCAAGACTGAAAAAGAGAAAGAAGCCCCCTCTGCCTTGCTTCCAAAATTTCCTTAGTTATACAGAGTCTTAGGAGTTTGAATGTTATTAAGGAGACTCCCTGCCAAAAACCTTAGGAAACACCTTAGAGCTGAGTGAGGGTAACAGGTTGGAAGAAAAATGTCAAGAGAAAGAGGGCAATAAGTGCAAGAGAATACCATTTTGGTTTGATCAGAGGACTATCAAATTTAAAAAAGCTGGGTTTTTTACTCTTTTCCTCTCAGTAAACAATTCTGGATTTAACTTAATCAAATCAAATCTGGTTTTGAAAAACCAACCTCACTGAACCTAATCACACTGTGCTGGAAGGAAAATATATTACATCTTCAACTGTACAACAGATTTGAAAAAAAGTATCTTCCTCAAGAGGCTTCAGTAATCAGGAATGTACCAAATTAAGTTGATAACTAATATATACATTCCCAAAGTTATTAATTTTATGTCATACATAATGTTTCCCAAGTTTTTATCTGGTCGGTTGACAGACGGAAATTCTTTAGTGACAACTGGCCTAATGTGCACAAGAGGAAGTAAACTGTAAATAAAGGAAAACAGTGAAAAGTTAAAGTACAAATGATACGCTTATAATTCTATATCAGGGGTCTTCAAACTTGGCCCTTTTATGACTTGTGGACTTCAACTTCCAGAATTCCTCAGCCAGGCATGCTGGCTGAGGAATTCTGGGAGTTGAAGTCTACAAGTCATAAAAGGGCCAAGTTTGAAGACCCCTGTCCTATATAATGAATAGAATAGAGCCGTGCTGGCGAACCTATGGCACACGTGCCACAGGTGGCACACAGAGCCCTCTCTGTGGGCACACGTGCCGTCGCCCCAGTCCTAGCCTTCAGCTGGCTTTTATAAAACCTTTTCGCTTTAGGCCTCCGCTGCCATGTGCAAAAAAAAAAAAGGTTCAATCAATCAATTTCAACTTCTTACGGGGAAAAAAAAAGATCTCACAAAGTTGGAATTGATTGAACTTTTTAGTCCCACCCAGTCTGCCATTACCACCGCAACCACGCCCACCCAATGGGCCACGCCCACCTGGCACCCGACAATACATAAGTGGGTTTTGGGTTGCAGTTTGGGCACTCAGTCTCTAAAAGGTTTGCCATCACTGGAATAGAGCTTCTAGTCCAGCCCCCTGCTCAAGCAGGAAAACCTATATCGTCTCAGATAAGTGACTGTCTAGCCTCTTTTTAAAAATCTCCAGTGATGGAGCGCCCACGATTTCTGGAGGCAAGCTATTCCACTGGTTAATTGTCCTCACTGTCAGGACGTTTCTCCTTAATTCCAGGTTGCTTCTCTCTTTGATCAGTTTCCAACCATTCTTTCTTGTCCTGCCCTCTGGTGTTTTGGTAAATAATGTGATCCCCTCTTCTTTGTGGCAGCCCCTTAAATACTGGAATATACCTATCATGTCTCCCCTATTTCTTCTTTTCTTTAGACTAGCCAAACCCAGGTTCTGCAGCTGTTCTTCGTATGTTTTAGTCTCTAGGCCTTTGATCATCTTAGTTGCTCTTCTCTGAATTTTTTCCAAACTCTCAGCATCTTTTATGTGATATGGTGACCAAAATTGGCTGCAATATTCCAGGTATGGTCTTACTAGGGTTTTATAAAGCGGTACTAATACCTTGTGTGATCTTGATTCTATGCCTCTGTTTATACAACCCAGGATTGTATTAGCTTTTTTGGCTGCTGCTGCACACTGCTGACTCATGGTTAAGTGATCATCCACTAGGACTCCAAGGTCCCTCTCACAGTTACTGTTTTTAAGCCAAGTCTCACCCAATCTATACTTTTACCTTTGATTTTCCCTGCCTAAATGTAAAACTTTACTTTTCTTCACATTGAAAGTCATTTTGTTGGATAGGGCCCATTGTTCAAGTTTGTCAAGATCTTTTTGGATCCTGAGTTTTGTCTTCTGGGGTGTTGATTATTTCTGCCAGTTTGGTGTCATCTGCAAATTTGATGTGTTCCCCTTCAATTCCCTCATCTAAGTCATTGATGAAGATATTGAAGAGTACTGGGCCTAAGACGGAACCTTGTGGTACCCCACTGCTTATTTCTCTCCATGTGGATGTTGTGCCATTGAAGACTACTCTTTGAATACAGTTTGCCGGCCAGCTTCAGATCCATCTGGTGGTGATGTTATCTATTCCAGCTTTTTACTTTATCAAATGCCTTACTGAAGTCTAAGTATACTACATCCACAGTATTTTGCTGGTCTATTAGTTTAGTCACTTTGTTGAAGAATGAAATAAGATTGGTTTGGCATGATCTGTTTTTAACAAACCTGTGCTGACTACTAGTTATAACTTTGTTTGCTTCTAGTAGTTCACAGATCTGTTTTTTGATTATCTTTTCTAAGATCTTCCCAGGTATTGATATCAAAGTGATTGGTCTGTGGTTTCCCGGGTCTGTTTTTTTTTCTTTCTTGAAGATGGGCACATCAGCCCTTTTCCAATCCTCAGGTATTGCCCTGGTGCTCCAGGATTTTTGAAAGATGTGGTGCAATGGTTCTGAGATAACATCTGCCAGCTCCTTCAGAACTATGGGATGTAATCTGTCAGGCCCCGGTGATTTATATTCGTCAAGGTTGGATAGGTATTCTCTTACCATTTTCTTGCTTATTTTTTGTTTCTAATTTGTCTTTTGCAGGAGTTTTTTTGATATGTTGGGCTATAGTTTCTTTTTGTGTGAAGACTGATGTAAAGTATGAGTTAAGCAGCTCTGCTTTCTCCCTGTTGCCTGTTATTTCCTTGCCATCTTCTCTCTTTAGTGGACCTACAGTTTCCTTGACTTTTTTCTTGTTAATATGTTGGAAGAAACCTTTTTTATTTTGTTCGTTCTGAGCTTTTGTTTTTCTGACTTCATCGTTGCATGTTCTGGCTGTCTGCTGATAACTGGCCTTAGTTATGTGCTCGTCTTTCCATTTTTTGTATTTGTCCTTTTTCTCTTTGTCAGAGAGATCTTTGTGCAGCCATGCTGGTTTCTTCTTGAATTTCTTGTTTTCCTTTTTCACTGGTATTTTGCTGGTCTTGGCTTTTATGATCGCATTTTTCAGAGTTTCCCATGCTTCTTGGGTTGTTTTCACCTTTAGGATTTTCATCCATGGGATCTTTCTTAGGTTCTCTCTGAGTTTGTTAAAGTCAGCTCTTTTGAAGTTCAAGACACTGGTTGGATTGTTTTCTGTTGCTAGTGTTTGCATTATATTAAATTCCAGTGTGATGTGGTCACTTTCGCCCAAGGTTCCGGCAACTTCAACTCCCTCTATCACTTCTTCTCTATTAGTTAGAATTAAGCCCAGTATGGCTTTATATCTAGTTCCCTCCTCCACCTTTTGGATGACAAACTTGTCGGCTAGGTTGGATAGGAATCTGTTTGATCTTCCACTCGTTGCAGAGTTTGTCTCCCAGTTGATATCTGGATAGTTGAAGTCTCCTATTAGTACTGTGGTATGCCTCCTACATACATTTGTTAACTGGTTGGCAAAGAGTTCATTTAATTCTTCAGACTGGCTGGGTGGCCTATATTATACACCTATGGTAATGTCACTTTTTTTCTCTTTTATATTGACCCATATACATTCTGGAGAGGTTTTATCTTGGATCATGTGCATTTCTGTAGATATGTAGTGTTCTCTTACATATAGTGCAACTCCCCCTCTTTTTGTAGACCTGTTTCTTTTGAATAATTTGTATCCATCCATCAGTCCATTCCATTCGTGGGTTTCATCCCACCAGGTTTCTGTACTGCCAACAATGTCATACCTCCCTTGTGTACTATTGCTTCTAGTTCGCCGTTTGTTCTCCAAGCTTTGAGCATTTGTATATAAGCATTTAAGACTTTTATGCCTGTTCATGGGTATGTTTCCTGCATCTCCTGATTGTTGTTTGGGTTTTTCTTTTTTCTTGTCTTTGACTATCTCATTGTTTGTTTTCTTGGGATATATGATTGGTTTTGGGTTCTAGAGATTCTAAAGATTGTTCAGCCTCCCCCCTCAATTTAAGTTTAAAGCCCTCCTGATGAATTGGGCCAGTCTTTTTTTGAGTACATTTCCCCGTTTTTGTGAAGTGCTGCCCATCCCTTGCCAAGAGTCCTTCGCATAGGAAATGCAGTCCATGATCCAGGAAACCAAAATTTTCTTGTTGTTTGAAAATCCCTCTTTTTGGTTGGCGGATGTGCTTTGCTGTTAGCCTTGTTTCTAGCTTCTCTGTTCTAAGTAATTATGCCTACTTTTTTCTATCCTTTTTTCTGCCTGTTTGTGCTTGGTTTTTTGCTTTGTTATTTAGGTATAGATAAAAGTATGTGGCAGGATGCCCTTGGGTTTAATGGGGAAAAATGCAGTTTATATTGAAGTTAAAAATTAATATTAGGATGGGGCTATTTAACGAAGGGAAGGGCTGCTTTCTCCTTAATAAGGGATTTGCTTTTTGCTTTCTGCTCTCTGCCTAAAAATTCATCCCTAGCCTTTGTTTTCTTAATTTGCTCCTTATTTATCTCTTTCCTCTCTGCTTTGCTTTTTTGACTGCCTGTGCTTTCTAATTGCCCCCAGTTGCCTCCAGTCGTTGCTCCTCTGAGGTCTCTTCTATGTTCAGCTAGTTTTTCTGTGATGAGCTGGTCTAATAGCCAGTCTGAGCCGGGCAGGTTTGCTAGCTGGTTTTTTTCTGCTGAGCAGGTTTAATAGCTGGGTTTTCTCCGCTGGGCCTTCCTACCAACTGCCTCCATTCGCCGTTCCGCCGCTCCGTCTCCAGCCATTGCTCCATCTCCAACGTTCAGCCAGGTTCTCTTGAGCTGCTGGTCAGGTCCTCTGCTGCTCCTCCGCTTTTGTCGTGCTGCCTCGTTGCCGCCTGCAGGCCTCCTGGTCAAGTCCTGGTAGCACCTGGTCTGCTGACATCTTTAGGCCCTGGTCTACCGGTGCCTTAGCACCTGGTCTGCTGCTGGCTGTAAGCCCTGTCTACCGGCATCCGTAATGGTACCAATTGTTTTTCAAATCCTTCCTAAGTCATCTTTTGTCCATTCCCAATAAATCATATCCAGCTGAAAGTAATATCCTTCCCCCCACAATTTTATTAAGGATTTTAATTGCAATAATAAAATACAATACACACTAAACAAAAGGGAAAAGAAAAAGAAAAAATGAAAGGGCAGAGAGAGAGTGACTGGCCCAAGGTCATCCAGCTGGCTTTTGTGCATAGAGATGAAACTCATGGCTCTCCTGGTTTCTAGCCTGGTGCCTTAACTACTACATCAAACTGGTCCTCTTTAATATAGGCTACAAAGTGGGGATGCAGTGTCTTGACAATGATATCAATGTGTTCTTTGGAGGAAGTACTTGTGAGAATTTTAACGTAAATTCAATAATACTGTCTATCAGAAATCAAAAGCTGGAGATTTGAAATAATTATAAGTTATGAATTTCTATCTCATACTTATTCTAGAACATATGAAAGCCTTAATTTGGCATCTTGTTCTAATATATAATTAAAACTGCATGAGAGAATAGATGAAGGGAAAAGTAAGTATCAACAGAAAGAGTGCTGCAGGATCCAATCTGGGTCGGTCACCGGTAACCAATCCAGACTGAATCCTACATCATTATTCTGGGACATCTATATTTGCCTTCATTTATGAGAAAAGTGTGTTTTATTCATATAGGACATGATGCAATTCAGATCTGGGAGGGTTCATAGGAAGCCTCTACAAGTAGAGCAAATTACTCCTCTACTAGTTCACTCTCTAATGGAGGATGTTTCCACACAACTAATCCTTCAAAAACAGACTGAAATACTTATACCATACACATATGCAAAACCCAAGCAACTTTTCATAACACATACACACAATCTCAGCAAAAAACTCCTTATCAAAACAAGTATCTGCATTTTGTTGTTTAAACAAAAACATTTCTCGAAAGGCAAAATATTACATACCACTTTCCTTCATTACCTCTATTATTCTTTCTAGTTCTGCAGCAGTACTTTTTCTCCTTTTTTTCCAAACTTCCTTCAAAACAAGAGGAACAGGAAGCCTCACAAGCCCTAAAAGAAATGTGCATAAACATACATACACACACACATTAGGGGCCTCAGCTCTAGTGTAAAACTTGGCTGAACTGGGAAAAAGAATATTGGAAGGAATGATTATTTATTTAAAATATTTTCATACTGATCTTTTACATTAAAAAATATTCATGTTGGCAAGCCATTTTTCTCTCTTATACACCTCTGTATTCTTTATTCTAACAAAAATTCAGAACTAGGACATAGGGCACTTGCTAGCTTGGTTCTCAGAGGATCTCCTTATATTTTATGGAAGATAAATGGCCTTAGGTCAACTTCTAGGGAAGAAATGGCAGAGTGAAGAAGGATCTGCGAAAAGCAGAGACAATGACTGTGGTAGAATGAAGAACTGGCAAACAGACCAGTTCTTCGGTAATTCCCCTGCTAAAAAGAAGAGGACTTGAGGTCATCCACAAGTGCTCCAGATAACTGCTCCTTGTGAGGAGGCTGAAAGACAGAGGTTTCTGATGGGTTTAGAGCAGGGCCAGATGCATCATAGTGAAGCCGCGCCCATCCCATTGCCGGCAATGCCAAAGAAGTCGCGATACGTCATGTGACATTGCGAGTTTGACACCCCTGGTTTAGAGCTTCGGGAGACAAGGAAATAACCATCTTGCTCGAATCACAGTCTGCACCTGTAAAGGACACTGGATTTCCATGCCTTCTTTTCTAATCATTTTCTGAAATTGCTTGTTAAGTGCTTTTCAACTATTAGGTGTCTTTGGATTTCAAGTTTTACAGCATCAGGAGAGTTTCTTTCAATCCTTAGTAAAACAAGTTTTAAATACAAGTTTAAGAACTTTAAAAAAAATGAAATGAGGGAATAAATAGAAAAAGAGTGATTAAAACTTTGTTTTCTGAAAGTTACAAAGAGACTAAGGGTTCAGATAAATCTGAAATAAGATGTTGGAATTAATAAGAATCCTTCCCATGGGAAAATGCTGTTTTAATTAATTTTAAAAATATAATACGACAAGACTTTGAAAACTGGGCACTAGAGGGAACTAAAGATTATACCATAATTAAAGGAGAAGGGCACTCATAATTACAAGAAGCAAAATATTTTAGTAACAGACATGGAATTTGTTTTAACAAATGACATAGAAAAAACTGTTACGCTGGACATACAAGCGAAAGCAAGAGAGTGACTTGGTTATATAAATAACAAACCAAGAGAAAAACTTGAATAACTTTCCTATACTGCATTTATAAAAGAGGCGTTTTAAAGTTTTCAAGAATTCTGTGGTAATGATAAAGAAAAATGAAAAGAAACCAAGATGTATGACATTATTTCAAGGGACTAAAGATCAAGATTGTTAAAAGTAAAAGGAAGGAATTTAAAGTTGACTTATCAGATCAAGATTAAAATGGTATGTTGTTTATCTCTGATAACCCTTAATAGATTTTTTGCTGACATCAGGATTGAAATGATGAGATAAATGATGAAATAAAAAATGACTTTCAGTCTAGGATATCATTAAACAAAAACCTCTTCATATTTCAAGTTCTATGCATTGTAGCATGTAAATGATAAATTGGATTTAATTGCCAAACCAACTGTGTTTATAATGAAATGCCTTTTCTTTTACTCCAGTGTACATAAATGGCTATCATTATTTATTTTACAAGGAAGTGAAAAATGCTACACTAAGGGATACCTCATGTTTAGTACACCTGACAGTAGATCCATACAATTGACCAACAAGGAATAATCTTTCTGTCCTACCTGGAGGTATGTGGTATGCAAGAGAAGCATGTTCACACTTGCAAAAAACAAAAGAGAATAACTGCCTTAACACTATGGATAATGTGTTGGCATTTGAAAAGTAGCAAAACACTACAAATAATTTTAAAAATACTAAGATTGTGGAAAAATACAAAGAAAAAGGAAGAGGAAACCCTCTTCCCCCATAAATTCAAAATACAGAATGTGGAAAAGTTGTCCAAAAAGCAGCATAAAAATTAAATATAATGAAATTGTACTGTAATCAGTTCCTTTATTGGTAGGAAAATCTGAGAAATTCCTTCTGTAACAGAGCTCCCTCTTAGGTCAAAGATTCAGCTATTTCAGAAACCAAGGCTCCATCAGATTCAATTCCTACCTCCTATAAGAGCAGTAATAGCTTTCAAACTCATGATTCACAGAGGCTTCCTGCAAACCAAGTGTTCCTATTTTCATGTGAATGTGTGTTTCCAGCCAACACACAACTTAGTCCACTCTATCAGTAAATACATGTGGGGCTCCAAGGGACCATTTTAATTCTGATGCAATGTGGTATTTTTCCTCCATATCCTATCTACATTCTTACAAGAGTCCTTTCAGACACAAATAATGAAATCTCAGCATTTAGCCCTACTGTATAATTCATAAGGTAGCTATTTGAATTCAAACCATCCACAGGCTCTATGGAATTGGAAGAAATTCATTATATATTGTCATTCTTAAACTATCTTAGTATGGGCATACAAAGAGTAATTACGGTATATGTTTCTGGAAATAGCATATTCACGTTAACAACTTCTGAGCCAACATCCTAATATTTTTGGCTGTTTGGGGACAAATAATGCTTAGATATTTGGGCATATTTATAGAATCTGTGCCAAAATTAGTTTCTCATTGTTGGAAGAAAAGGTATAAAAACTGAGGTTGCAATTTACCACTGCATCTTGACAGAACCTCTTTGGGTAAATTTGTATGCAGACACACTCGATTCCCAAACAAATATAGAATTCCCCTCTTCTTGTACAACTAGTCCTTTCCCATGGTCAGTTCATATTGTCACAGAGATAGCTGTCTCTGTTTGCCAAAACAACATTCAAGTTCTAAACAATAACTGCTCTGTAATAAGGATCTCATATAAACAAGCCACATCATGATAATTACATTTACTAGATGTCATCATTCTAGCTATGAACATTATCCTAAAAAGACAATACTCTTAATGAACCTCAGCCAAACCTGGCAGATAAATACTCCATTCATAACATACTTACATACATCTACATTTCTGTTGGAGGTTATTTGCCACTAAGACATATGTCCTAAACTAGTTTAATCACAAAGGCCCGGCCCTGCCCCTTTTGCAGGTTTCAAAAGGATGTTTAGCATAAAAACCCAGAAGTAGATAGTGAAGAAACAGGCTTGGCAGGCCCCACAGAGCAGCCTTAACATTAGTGACAAGGCAGCTGGCAGAAGCCCCTATGAGCAAGTCAGGACCAAGGGACCAGCCTTTTCACATCTGGTTAAGTACCATAAACTCTCCAACAAGCTGCCTAATTATGACAACACTTCTGCTAGAAAATTAGCATGCTTCACTGATCATGTTCAGAAGCACGAGGGAAGATAATAGGCAAAAATGGGAAATGCTCCAGAGAAATGCTCTAGTAGTAGATCCTGTGATATAATTGGAAGGTAGGCTGCATGCTGAATCATGATCCAATGTCCAGCTGTCTCATTACTCTCAGAGCATCTCGAGGACTTTCTCAGAAATATTAAACCCACACCTCTTATTGCCATATTTTATCAGCCAAAGCAGAAATGAGATATAATATGCTTGGACTGGACCAAATGAAACCAAACCAAAACAAGGAATTAAATCTGTATGAAAGCTGTATATGCTAATGTTCATCTTGAAGACTGTAAAATGACTATATGCCCAAAATTAAGCCACTTGTTTGAGGATCCATTACAAGTACCAAACTATCTTTGGCCAATTTCAAAACAAGCTAAGCAGGATCAGAGTTGATTTGTACTTGAGTGGGAGGCAACCTGGAAATGTCACATCCATAAAACTACCTTAAGAAAGTGAAAGGCATCCCTGAAGGTGGCAATAAAAAGCATTCCCATTTTGTTATCAACTGCCAATCTTCAGTCTCCTTTTTTTAGGAAACAATGCTGCAAAGATAGTAGGGTGCCACCTACAAAGGATTCAGAAGAAGATGAATTACTGTAATGGCATCCTTTTCAATTCTGGTTCATGCTTGGGCAGAGGAAAGAAATCACACTGTTCCCTCTCATGAATGTCCCAGGACAGGACACGGAGGGGAGAAGCATGACCGTCTCTGTCCTGCTGGATCCACCAGAATTCCGGACCAATTGTGGTACTAGAATTAGTACCTATATTTTGTTTAACATCTACACAAAATCACCAGGTATAGCAACATCAATAAGCATATCATACTCAGTTGGATATCTTCAACATGGGCCAGTTGGGAGACACAGAATAAATCTTGCCTGGAAGTCTACAAAATCTGGGATGAAGAAAACAAGTTAATGTCTAACTCAAGCAAAATGGGAGTAGCAGCACACAGATTCCAGCTTTGACTCTGATAAGGACTGTGCTCTATCTAGGGGCATACCTGAAATCTGTGGTTCCTACTAAGAAAGCTGAGATAGGCTGGGGTCAGAAAGATCTTTGCCCAACTTCATCTGGTGTTCCACTTGTGGCCTTTCAGCTTGTAGGCACTAACTGTGATAATTTCTCAAGCAAAATATGTGATGCATCTGGGGCTACCTTGGAAAAATTTGTATTAAAATGGTTAACTATTATTAGCAGATTAAATCTGTTACAACCATATTATTTTTATTACAAGAGATTCACTGGTCATCATTCTAAGTACAGTTGAAGGTGCTGCTGATTACCCACATTACCTTGTATGCCTGGAACTTGATTATTGCCAAGGGTACTTGGAATCTGCCTACCCAATATAAGCACAGAGAGAAGCCATGTTGAGAGCTCCTATCTAACAGAAAATCTAGAGGGCAGAGCTCAGAACATTTTCTGTTTGGATCCCTCCCCTTTATGACTGTTTTTCTTAAGAGGCTAATTTGGCCCCAATCTTCATGGTATTTTGAAGGACATTCGTGTTCTTATTTCCACTTTTTCTGGGTACAATTCAAGGTATTGGTTATAATTTTAAAGCCCTATTTGGCACTGGACCAAATTATCTGCAGGACCCTTTCCCTGAATACATCCACCTGTCCCACTAGGTTGGTCTATTGTTATCTGATGATTCCACGAAGCCAGCCCCTTCCAAAGCTTGGCTTACCCTGTGGAACAGCTTCCTCCAGGAGGCACAGAGGATTCTTACTTCTTGCCTTCCAGATGTCCCTTAAGGCCTGGTTCTTCTCTCAAGTGCTGGGTCAGGAGGGGGAAGTGAGCCTAGCATTTGTGGATTTGCAATGGGATTGTTATAGCGCCTGGTGATATAACAGGATTTTAATGTTTTACACTTTGTTATCTGTCTACAGTATTTGCTGTTAGCCACCCAGTTATTTTATATGACATGGGCATCTATATAAATCTTTCAAATACATAAAAATGTTCAAGAAATAAATTATGTCTTTCAAACAGTTTTGTCAGAGCTCCACAGAAACAAAACACATAGATCTCATACGGAACAGAAAGTAAATCATGCTTTTATTAAATGTTAGGTTGTAAGCATGATAGGTTGTAATAGCCTAATCTCATCTGCAACCTCCTTTGAGCACACCATGAATCGTTTGGTGAGAAGTCTAATAAATAATTATAAATAAATGACTGCTACTTGAAAACTGAACATTTTTTAGATGATTTTTGTCATGGAAGTTTTAAATTTTGATTTGTTCTAACTTGAAATAGCAGTTGTTTCCAATTCTTATCATACACACAACCATAGGAAACCCACCAACTGTGGTTAAGGATCTACATGACATATAGGTAATATGACATAGGCATGCTCCTGTAAGTCACTATAAATGGCCTAGTTGTGGAATAGTTTCTCTGTGTTAATTAAGTTAGAATCTCTGCTTTTTCAGAGATGTTTTTAATAATTATGGACTTTATAAATAAATCTTTAAAAAATCACATACTATTTCCTCTTAGTTACTTATAACTTAACCATATAAGTCATCACTAAAGTTAATTAGCCAAAGAAAACTGTTCAAAAACAGTTTGCTCACATATTCTGATATTGAAGAAACAAACATTTCAGCCTTATTCTAACTTCTCTGCATCATCTCAAAAATAGACTATTTTAAGCATGTCAAAGATGTATTTAGGCACCTCCTGAGAATTCAGAAGTGGGCTTTAGATACACCACTTCAAGTAAACTAAACTTCAAATGATTTTTAGCAGAAATATTCCCGCTCACTTCTATTATGTGCCATGAAGCAAGACTTCTGCCTGAGAAAGCAAAAGAAATATCTATTCTGAGCAACATCAGTAACCTCCGACTAGAATGTTCCTGGCTTCTTCAATCCTGTATATTAAATTTATTAGATTTTTATCCCATGTTTATTACTTTATAAGTAACTCAAGATAGTGAATATACATAATACACAATACTCCTCCCCTTTCCCATTTCCCCCCACAACCACCATCTTATGAAGTGGGTTGGGCTGAGTGTGACTGGCCCAAAGTCACCCAGCTGGCTTGTGTGTCTAAAATGGGACTAGGACTGTCTCCTAACAAGGCCAGCACCTTGACCATTACACCAACTGGCTCAAATTGTTCTTTTGACTCTTATAATAGGGCAGAGAAAAGTGATATAATATTGCACATGCCACAAATAAACTTTGATATTTCTGCTGAAGTGGTTTATAGGTTAACTTTCAAATAATCACTACTGTGCAATTTGTATTTTGGCTGGAACCTCTATCCTTTGCTGTTCTCAGGCTCAAGGAAGGCAGAATGAAATGTTTTCTACATTTGTCTCCACTGTAGCCAAGAGTGATAAATCACCTGATTCAGAGTCAGCCCTTTCCCCTTACCTAGGAATCCTAATAGTTTAGGTGTGAGTCACGTATGTGTTTCACTTTGAGAGCGGGCAAGTAAATTTCATTTTTGATGTGTGCTGTTGTGCCCACAGTAAAAAAAATGACAATAAAGGTTATCTTATCACCTTGCAGCCCATCCTTGCCTTACTGGCTTCTTTCCTTCTCCCTCTCCACTATTGATTCCACATTGATTAGAATAGAATAAGAGTTGGAAGGGACCTTGGAGGTCTTCTAGTCCGGAGGCCACCAACCTTTTGGGCACCAAGAACCGGTGCCATGGAGAAAGGTTTTTCCGCGGACCAGAGGGGGTGTGGTTTTGAATACTGCCTGCATCCAGAGGATGGAGTTTTGCTTCTTTGCGTTGCCCACTTGCTGGCATACTGCGGACCATGCCGGTCCACAGACCGGGGGTAGGGGACCCCTGTTCCTCAGGAAGGACTTCCTATACCATTTCAGACAAATGGCTGTCCAGTCTCTTCTTAAAAACTTCCAGTGTTGGAGCATTCACAACTTTTGGAGGCAGGTTGTTCCACTGATTGTTCTGTCAGGAAATTTCTCCTTAGTTCTAGGTTGCTTCTCTCCTTGATTAGTTTCCATCCATTGCTTTTTGTCCTACCTTCAGGTGCTTTGGAGAATAGCTTGACTTCGTCCTCTGTGGCAACCCCTGAGATATTGGAACACTGCTATCATGTCACTCCTAGTCCTTCTTTTCATTAAGGTAGACATACCCAATTCCAGCAACCATTCATGTTTTAGCCTCCAGTCCCCTGATCATCTTTGTTGCTCCTCTGCACTCTTTTCTAGAGTCTCAACATCTTTCTTACATCGTGGTGACCAAAACTGGATGCAGTATTCCAAGTGTGGTCTTACCAAGGCATTGTAAAGTGATATTAACACTTCACGTGATCTTGATCCAATCCCTCTGTTAATGCAGCTTAGTGTTGGCTTTTTTGGTAGCTGCAGCACACTGCTGGCTCGTATTTGAGTGCTTGTCCAGTAGGACTCCAAGCTCCCTCTCACAGTCACTACTCTTGAGCCAGGACACCTATATTGTACCTATGCATTTGATTTTTCTTGCCTAAATGTAGAACCTTACTTTTTTCACCATTGAATTTCATTTTGTTAGATAGCACCCAATGTTCAAGTCTGTCAAGATCCTTCTATATCTTATGCCTATCTTCTGAATTACTTGCCTTATTCATCCTCCATCCCTATTTTTTCCTTACTTTGCATTTCCTGCGGCATCAATTATATGGCTTCTGCTGGTGGTCACTGAATGAAGCTGATAAGCATGTAACAACGGACAGTAGTCACCCTTTGTAGAATACTTACTGCAATTTTCATTGTCACATTCCATAAGTTAAGCTTCTGCCAGCTAGTTGTTTCCAATCCAGAAAAACTTGTTGTGTCCTCAGAAATATAATGTTGACAGAGGAGCCAAAGCCTCCAAAAGCTAGGCAGCTAGGAAGCATGCAGAGCCACAAAGAAAAATTGAGAAAATTAATGGCAAAGCACTGCATAGAAAGGTGTTTGTTTACAATGGCTACCCTTTATTTGGAATGTAAGATAACCTACTATAATGCAGGAAAAAAAATGGTTCTGCTGATGTGGATTCTTGAGGAAGTGGGAGGAGGATATGGAAAACCGGAAAAGGACTGCGGAAAACCTCAGGAACAGTTACAAACCCTGCAGAGCAATTCAGTAAGGGAGAAAGGAACATAAAACGATATAAATGCAGTGTGAATGTACCGTATATGTTTTGGGAAGTGAGAGGGAGAGAATTTGAGTTGGAAGCCAGACATAAGAAAAATATGTGCTGAGAATAAGAGCTAAGCCAAAATATGAAAGGCATTAATTAGAAGTAATTAAAAGGGTACCCTCTTAAAGCCATTCTTTCACAGCACCTATTATCCTTCATGAAAATTCCATCTCATCAACCCAAACAAGTTTACATCTTATGATGTAACATGTACATATTTTAATATTAATATTCTATTAAATGCAGGAAAAATGTGATTCTTAATGATGTAGAGAAAATGGAAAGTAATCTCTCTTTCTCACACATACCACACAGATACCCATATATCTCTACCTGTAGGGGAGTGGGCAGTATTAAAAAGCTGGTAAGACTATCAGAACAAAAAACTGAATCCAAAGAACAAACTCCACCAAAATCTACAGAAGTCACTTGTACTCAGGAGCCAAGTGTGATATCAGAAGCAAAAACAGACATTTCTACTGACTGAAGGCCAAGGCTGTGCTGTATGTTGAAACAGATGTGTGAAGGCAAATGAAACAGAAAGAACTCCACATCTCGGACAGATTCCTAGCGAAGGGCTAATTGCCCATGCCACCTTCGATCAGGTTCAGTTTGGCCTACTAATCAGTCAACAATGATTCCCAGCAAGAATCCGACTAGCCAACTGATATTTCAGTGTGTCAGAAGGAAATTAATGCAGCCCATTACAAGGACTGGTAGGAGAGAGGGATATGCTAGGGAGAAGAAATTCAATACTTCTGTTTCCAAAGTGCAGCAGATTCCTCATATTTCCAGCTTTACTGTATTCTGCACATGCTCCTTGTAGTTCAATTTTGCTAATGTTACCTGAGCCAATACTCCCTTGTAGTAAGTTGTTTAATTTGCAAAACCACAACTTCTCTCAATTCCAAATTTTGTAAAAACTACCCTACAGTTAAACTGATTTACTCTTTCGAAACTGAAAGCAAAACTGTAGGTCTCTCAAAAATGTCAGTAAGCTTCGAAGTTTAACAAACTATGGCATGTTTAATTAGGTTGGCTGTCTTCTGATACAAATGGGGTTGAATCCATGATTCACATAGCACAGTGTTACGGTCAAAGATATCAGAGATGTCATGAATTTATCTTATCCTGTTCAAGTACAGGTATTCCTCAACTTACAACCATTCATTTAGTGACCATCTGATGTTACAACAGCACTGAAAAAAAGTGATTTATGACAGTCTTTCACACTTACCACAGTTGCAGGATCCCCATGGCCATGTGATCAAAATTCAGATGCTTGGCAACAGGTTCATGATAGTTGCAGTGTCTTGGGGGTCATGTGATAACCTTGTGACATTCTGACAAGCAAAGTCAATGGGAAAGCCAGATTCACTTAACAAGTGTATTAGTAACTTAACAACGGCAGTGATTCACTTAATAACTGTGGCAAGAAAGGTCGTAAAATGGGGCAAAACTCACTTTCCAACTGTCTTACTTAGCAACAGAAATTTTGGGCTCAATTGTGGACGTAAGTTGAGGACCACCTGTATATTATACCAATGTAACAGTGCAAACTACAAAAAAAATAAAGTCTATTTATAATCATATCTTAAGGTTTTTAAAGTTTATTTATTCCATTTGTATTGCTGTTGTAAGTGGACTTGGAAAAATTTCTGGAATCTGTTTTATGAGTGTTTATTTTTTTTAACTCTACAGCCTAGATTCTGCAAAGTAAAAGAAAAAGAAAATTAGTTTTGTGTATGACAATCATCTTAAAAATTGATGCTGGTTTCTACTGTGTAAAATATTCTCTCAGTCCTGTTATAATAAATGCAAGTAAACATGATTATGACTCTGTCAGCATCTGCCTTGTAATGTATGTAGTAAACAAAAAAAGTGTCTCAATTTTTCCTCCTTTGTTTTGAATTTCAAAACAGAAGCTCGAAGGGTAGTTTGCAGTAAAAGCTTGAATAAAACTAAACAAAGCATAAGCAGATAAAATATATTAGATTTGGTTCTTTTTACAAAGCAAAAATGAACATAAGTAAGCAACCAGTCCACAAAATTTCAAGGACAACCATATGAAGAAAGACAAAATTGCTTTTTACCATATAACATTAAGTCTGTAAAGGGAAGGAATTTAAATGAGAGTATGCACAAGCACAGACTTACATTTATTATTCAGAAATGTTTTTCCTCTCTAAAATTCCCTATTTTTTAATGAAATCAATGTAATTTTTAGCAATCATTACTTCTGATGTTCCCCATGGATGAATTTTCATTCAATTGGAGGCCCCAGAGTTTCTGTCAGGTCATATTTATAAGTCATAATAAGGTAGTCTAATACCTATATACTGTACTGTACCCAGCTTCAAAGTGTAAAATGGAAGAAAATACATTTATTTTCCAGGGACATTCAAACATACTTTACCTTTCCATTTGAATATATACTCAGTTACAATATAATTATTTGCTGAAAAATTCTATTACAACCCAATGTCTAGGTAACCCTCCTTTTTTTTGCCAAGCTCATTCCACAACCAGACTCTGTGAGAAAAGGATTCCATTTAAGTATATTACTATAAAAGAACCACTTCTTCTACGGATGAACAAAAACAAATATAGGTCATGGATGCAAATAACTGAAATGAATATGTCCTTTCTCAGTAACAAACCACAGGACACTTTATAACACAAAGAATAATAAGCCTTATATTTTTTACCAGGATGAAAGGAATTATATTTCAAAAACTGGGACAAAAATATTTTAAATTTACATAGAGTTAATATGATTATTCCCACATAAAGGTAGTCCTCAACATATGACCACAAATGGACCACAATTTCCATTGCTAAGCAAGGAGTTGTTGAGTTGCACCCAATTTTACAACCTTTTTTGCCATGGTTATTAAGCGAATCTTTGCAGTTGTTGTGAATCATGCAGTTGCTAAGCGACTCCAGCTTCCCCTGTTGACTTTGCTTGTCAGAAGCCAGGCCGGGAAGGTTGCAAATGGAGATCACATAATCCTGGGATGCTGCAACTATTGTAAACACATGCTGGTTGCCAAGTACCCCAATTTTTATCCTGTGACTGTGGGGATGCTGTAATGGTTGCATGTGCAAGGACAGATTGTAAATCCTTTTTTTTCAATGCGGTTGTAACTTTGAAGAGTTATTAAATGAATATTGCAAGTCGAAGATTATCTGTATTAAATATTATTCTGACCCTTGATTTCTTACAATACAGTAAGTAAAAACAAACTACATTTTTAGTGTTTAGTATGAACCAGTTGAGAGGGCTTCCTTAAATTTTAATTTATCTGATGCAATGACAAAAATCTCTCTCTTATTCCCAATGTGTCAATCGTTAGGGACATTGCCTCTGGCCAAGTTGAGGAACCAAACTCAGGTGAGGCCATATGAACTGTTCTAGATTCAGAGTAGGCTATTAAAAAAATAGAAAAGGCTGCTAACGCACTGGTTAGTAAGAAACGGCAAACTACAAAGACATCCCATGTTCTTATAATATAAACCTCTGAATGGAAAGTTTTTGGCAACCTGCTAGGACTACTTAATGCAATGAGTCATACTATATGACTCACTGAGGATTCAACTCTTTTATTCTATTATCTGTAATTCAAAATCTGGTTGCTAGAAATATAACATTTCAATGAAAACTCTTTAAAAGAATGTACAATATGTATTTCAGATTATAAGAAAGTATAATATTGTCCTGTTGTCAAAAATAGTACAAAATATACAGTATTTCTAAAAACTTTGATATTTTAATATGCTCTGTCAATGCTTTTAGTTTTTAACATACATGAAAAAGTCAAAACAATCTGAAGTTGCACAAGTAGCCTAATTCTTTATTCTATCCTCTCTCAATACCCAGTGACTCCCATAATCCTTCAGGTATAGCACAATATTACAGAATAAATTCTAAAGAATCAATTATTCTATATTATCTTTCATATAATTAAAACAGGGCCAAATCTTGCTACCAAATCATTTAAGTAATTATACAGATGGAGGATCACAGTGTACAAAGTGTTCAATTTAATACATCTTGATGAATATGACAAATTAACAACCTTACAAGGCTATAAATTAAGATATTCCTATCCTAAGCAATAACCAATTTGCAACAGTAAATACTATGTTACATATTTGATCATTGAAAAGGGAAGCAATACGAAGTAGCAATAAGAACAAGTCACAATTCTTACTGAATTTCTATTGCTCATAGATTGCAATCTCTGCAAGTTACATATATTACCATGATTAGCAGACACCCCTGAAGCAGCGTTTTCTTTCATAGAAAATATCCAGTTGTAATGATGTAAGTTTAACACAGAAGGAATAATGCAGCAATTCAACAGAGGTTTTAACATAATATGGCTATGAAAAAAATACGTGACTATTCTCCATTCTAAGTAAGAGAAGAAAATTCATTAACTAGGATATGAACAAACATACAGGAGGACAGTAAAGAGTAGAAACATAGAATAAAAAAATGTAATAACTTGTTACTTGGGAATGATGATAATTGGAAAATTATTTTCATTTTTTAAACCTCAAACACATTTATGGTATGATTCTATGACATATATAACACAATTTTCAATGTAGCTTACTTCCCAAAGTAAACAACATTAGCACTGTACCCTAATATTACAATGTCATATCATCTCTCTAATGACTTACGCTTCATTACCCTGAATGCATTAAGCAGGTTTAGTCAAACCAACGAAAGCCAATTGTTGAGCTTATTCAAATCCTCCGCATACATGTATTATGTATTAATTTCTAATGTTTATAATAAATCATACTTTCCAAAAAAGTATGGAAAAAAGCCATACAATTTTAATGACTGTTTTGTTCTTACGATGCATGGTTTTAACAGAAAAATGGTATAAAACATTCATATGTGTAAATATAAAAAATGTCATATCATTTGTTAAACATAGTGAGGGAAAAATGAAGACTTTTTATGTAAGAATCTGTTTCAAGATAAACTGTTCATCCCATCAAACTTATTCCCCATTTCACTAAAGGTAGGCAGGATGATGGAGGGAAAGGCCTGATTGCTAGAAATAATTTTATTAGTGGTAAGTACTAAAAATAGCTTTCTCTGTTTCAGCTCTGAACCTTAAGAGAACAGAATCAGAATCTCAAAAAGTATGAGAGAAACTTAAATCAGAGAAAGAAGATTGGAATAGAAAAAATTCATTAGTAAATCTTTGGAAAGGTTGCCATCATTTTTTTAATGGAAAGGAAGTAGTTTAGGGAAAGAAATGGGAAGAAGTAGCTGATGTCTAACGCTTATCATTTTTTCCTCAGTAAATTTCAGATACTTGTTTAGCTCCTGACAAACACAGGGAGGTCAAAGATCAAAACCATAATATTTGAGTCATCCAATCTTTTAGGTATTTGTTATGGCCACCATTTTGAGGTTCCTTAAAATTATAAATGGTTATGGTCATATCCAAGGCAGCCACTTTCTCCATACGTTTGGATATTTGGGGTATCCAATCAGCAAACATACAAACAGCTTTATTATATAGAATATGATATATTTTATTATATAATATTATATATCACTGTGTGGCAATAAATCAACCCTCAAATATTAACACAGCAGGATTCTCAAGGCTACTACATCATTAACTTCAGATCTACTACAAGGAACACAGCATTAAGCCATCTTGTAGTAGATAGATGGAAAACAGAATGTAACTGTGAGGCAATCTGGATGTTTTCAAATGGTATTGGAAATGATTAGTTGTCACTAGGAATGCAACTTGCATTGTCATGCAAACACTTTCTATAGAATTCAACATGGTAACTGATGCTCTACATTTCTGACAAACCTGAGTAAATGTGATATCCTCACAACAGAAATCCTACCTTGAGGAAAATGATCTGGATTCCCTGAAATAGTAATAATTAGGGTAAAATTACTTGTTTACTGCTTGGCCAGCTATTTCTCAACAGCACTGTGTTTTATTTTATTCATCCAGTTATTTTACAAAGATTTTCTAGTTTAGTACTTATAAATGGTGTTTAATATACTAGTATTTGAAGATAAACAAATATAAAAACCCCATGATTTCTATGAATTGTTGTTAGAGATTATTACATTATATTATGTAAAAATAATACTACAGAGTTTCTAAATTAAGGCCTTGTATATCAACGTATTTGCTTATTATAAATTTGTAGCAGCCCATAATATTTTTCCAATATTAAGCCAACAACAGGCAACATATCATTACACAGAATACCAGAGTTATATCAATGCCCAAAAGGAAAAAAATTAAAATGGTGATTTCATTAAAATGAAATAAAATAGCTTACTTTTTTTATTTTAAACATACTTTTAAAAGATATATTACCTGAGGCAGATCTCCTCACTCTTAATTGTAAGACTGGTCCTGCTAGCCAATATCAGGGCCCAGTATTCCTACTTTTAAATAAAAAGAAACTGAGACAAAAATACACAAAACAGCATAAACCACAAAAGCAATATAATATAATGCTCTGTAAGCATTACATTTCTTTTATACAATACAAAAAAATTAGGTCTTCTAATAGCTGATGCCAGTCAAGCCAAGTTTGAACTTTCTGTGACAAACAAGTTTCTCTCTCTAGGTTTTAAGATATGATCTTAGGATTGAGGAAAGCGGCTGGATTAAGAGTTCATCTTGCCCAAAGATAATAAATCCATAATTGTTCATGCAAATACAAACACGAACACACAGTGGAAGGCAGGACAATAAATATTTAGTGTCCGTATGTGCCCGCTTCCCAGTTGTGAGAAGATAAACACAATGTTTATATCTTCCTCAGTGCTCCTCAGAGTCACTGTAACAAGCCCTCAGAGTTCCCCATAAAACAGCAATAAGCGGAGCCTAAAAGGAAATCGTGAAGGCGGGGGAGTAAAAGCTAAACCACCAGCGTTTCCCAAACAAATGAGAAATCTGGCCGTGCGGCAGAGACTGTGTTGGGAAACATTGAGAGGCTGAAACCACCCCTGCCCTCCCCCCACAAATGATCAATTAAAAGCCGTCCTTATGCCAAGGGCCAGGCATGGCCAGGCAAGCAGGCTGCCGCAAAGACAACGGTCCTCTGGATCAGTTCTGCATGACAATTGATGGGAAGGGGCAGGAGGCAAGGCCCATCCTCTCACCATGGTGATTAGGCATTCCAAGTGTGCAAGGCAGCCTCGGCACACATAAAGAGAAAGGGAAGCTGGAGACCTGAGGAGGCAAGCCAGGCCAGATGGTCCTGCAGCCGGCAGCACTGGAGCAGCTCACACCCAGCTCTCCGCACGTTAACGGCCCAAGCCTTTCTTTATGCCAACATCACAATTAAACAGAGCAAAATGGCAAGGAGGTTCAGCAACAGTTTGCTGAGAGGACGGGTGACCATAAGGCAGGAGGAAAGGGCTCCGACAACCCGAAAAAATGTAGTTTCCATTTCCTTACTAAAATATGGCCCATCAGAATGGCTCTTTTCTTGAGACATTGAAGTAGTTTTCTACATCTAAAACTCACCACAGATATGCATTTACCCATTCCATTAGAGATGCAGCCATTTCCATAGGATGCCTTTGTACTATGTTTTAAAAACAGACCTGATATTAGATCATGTCTAATACCTTTTCACAAGATGGCTTTACTTTTCTTCTTTTAAGAACCCTAAAGTACAGCATCAATTATTTAAAAAAAGAGATCCAGCACATAACTGTAAAACAAGCAAACAATGTATATATTTTGAATGTTGGATAATTGGAATACACCCCCACCTTACTTTAGACCCTAGTGTGTAAACACCTGGTCAGCCTTTGCTCTACTGAGATAGCCAGAGCTAAGATGAAGCTTGAATCAGTTGTCTAATATGCTAAGAGAGAAAAAAAACCAGGAATTAATACATTATTAATTGTTGCTACTTGGAACTTAAACTCAACAGCATTTTGACTTTTCTTAAATATTTCCATTGGTTAGTTTCAAAGTTCTTGAAGTGATTTCCAAAACCAGTCCAAATACTGAGGCCCGGCCCAACAAAAAAAAGTTCACTCTCTTCTGTGATATAAAACTGTAAGAAAAACTGAAGTAAGAATAAGAAAATAGACTCTCTCCACCACGCATAGCTGTCTTAAACTGACCATGTTTAAAAACATTTCATTATGGGGCATTAAAAAGCAAACCACTGCTGATAAATTGTAAGAAGCAAAATTGCAAAAATATCTAACATATAAATTAGAGTCTGTTTCATCAACAATAAACCAAACTTGAATACATGCAATAAAGGGGAGGAAACAGTTCAAATAAGCACAATATGCAAACTCAAAATAAAGGCCAAGGCCTTATAGTGCCAGTTCATTGGGGATGGGAAGCAAGAGGTTGGGGAAGATTCATGTATAAAGTAACAAATTTTGAAGTTCCCACGAATAGAAAGGAGAACTGCAGTGCTTTTGCCAGTAGAACATTTTGGTGTACATGACCCAGCTGCTGTTAAGGACTCCGCTTTTCTTTCCTGAAAGGACATATTCTGATTATTAGTCTATGAGACCACAAGTAGGAATTAGAGGATAAAAACACTATTTTTAAAAGTTAGAAATCTGTAACACAGGGACACTCTGTTTAAATCTATTGTAGCTGGATGTTAGGGTCAAATCATTATTTGAAGAATCCAATAGAATGTAGCTGCAGATGCCTCTGCATTACACATGGAGTGTAAACCATCTTCCCCCATGTGATTAATGCTCTCAGTGAACATATAAACATAGATACCTGGATAAAATATTTATCTTCATAAATAAATTATTTATTCTTCAGGGCTTTTGTGCACAACTCCTGTGGGTTCTTTTCTGGACCACAGGGGTTCAAAGGGAAGAACATTTACCATGAACTGATGCACTGAAATATTCCAAGAAGCAGATTGTAAAATTAAGCTTTACATATATATATATTCACACTGCACTTCCAATTTTGTCACTAATTTTGGGTAAACGTTTGTATATATAAAATATAAAATCTGTAAATATAAAATGCACAACAGCTGTGGTTCAATTCAATATATTATGTCATTTTTTAAAGATCAAAACATACCCAGAAGGCAGGACTCAAGGCAATGTTGACCAATCTAAATCTTAAATAACTTCTCACGTGGGTAGGGAATCAATCTAGATTTACACGACTAATTAACAGAGATAAGACTCTTGTCTCCAGAGAATGTAGACATACAGAATTGTTCTTAGTATCTTACTAATAAAATGAGATGCCTGCACCTATACTTGTACAGTGATACACTTTGCCCTTCATTAGATTCCATTAGCATTGCACTTTAGATGGCATTCCTTTTTTAAAAAAAAAAACAAAACCCTCCCCCAGTTTCCACAAGCTAAGCTTGCTGTTTTGTATTATTTTTCGTTAAAAATAAATGAAGCAGCAAGTGAAAATCCCAAGTCTGAAATTATAAGAAACAAACAAAGAAAGAAAGAATAGAGTCTACTGGTGCCAGACAAGGAATGTTATATGTTGTGATTGAAGTTATTTGCACATCGTGCAGTCTGATCCCATTTCAGTATATGGAAGACTGCAAATAAACAGAGCCAAAATATTTTGTAGAGTGCCTCTTGGAGACATAAAGGTTTGCTAATGCAATGGTTTTTACTAGGTCCATCAATACAATTTTGCAAATCAGTTTGTCTATATAATCATTTCTCTAAAATGTATTGTAGAATGTTCATAGAGAGGTTTATATATGTTATACGTATAAAAAATTGAAACACATTTGAAAGGGCTAGGAATTTATAAAAGCCGATATGCCACATTTTCATACATGTGAATATGTGTGCATTCCTCTGGTTCCATTCAGAACAGTGGAATCATCAGAAAACTATCTCCATCTTCAGCCTCATTCTAGAAACTACTAACAAATAATCTTTCACACATGGGGTATGTACAGTTTTCTTGTTCCAGATTCTGAAATACCCAAGAATATATGTTCTATGAAAAAAGACCTAAACATGCCAAGGATATTTGAAGGTCATAATTACATATAACCAGGTTTGTTTGCTCCTCAGATAGAGATACTTACATATTTATACAGATAAATAATAAAATGCTTTTAAAACTCATGACTGTTAAAATAAAAGTTTTAACTAAAGTCAATATTCACCCCCAAAATTTAACCTAGTCAGTACTAAGTGTAAAACCTATTTTATATTTTACCTGGGCATGTTGGTATGAAGCCACTTTTGGTGTGCTTTCAATGAAATTGAAACCAATTTTGATTTACTTTTCATAGCCAAGAAAGGAAATGTCAAGAATGAATAGACTGGAGGCTGTTAAGATACAAAAACCTATCTGTATTTTTTTATTATTTTCGTTTGTAAAAGTCTATATATCTCCTTCATCCTTTAAATATGTTTTATGTGGTTCCCCCAAACATTATCTGAGAATTCATGAAAATATTTGTATAGAAAAACCTATTTCTACTGAACTGTGCCCACATTTAAACACATGTTTACCTCTGAGTCAATCACTTTCTAAACACTGTTCTGTGAGTTCATAAAATATTTGTTCATTTATACCATTATCTAACAGGAGCAGGTTAGTAAGATGAAGCAATTAATGCACTCTAAATGTATATAATTGAGCCAGCATTTTGAACATGACTTCCAATATACATAATCTGCATTAATTTCATATTTGTAAATTGTTATATTTACATTAGTAATGTATACTGTTTTAAATTATAAAACATCTTTACTCAGGGCAATTCTATCTTTTCTTACCTTTTCAAACTTTATTATTATTTTCCCCACCTTTTCATACACACACACACACACACACACACACACACACACACACACAATTGTTGCACTCAACCATCAAAGACCACGACATTTAGGTGGTTCTCACTCAGCTAAGCCACACTACAGAAAAAGCACACAAGCCTTTAGGGCAACATGTAGTTTCGTCTTTGAGGAAGCATTCCACACAAACACTGACATAAAAGACAAACTCAAAGCATATTTCAGAACCAACGAGCGATGGATTTATAAGGCAGGTTGATTTTATGGTGACTTTTATTGACAAGGTGCGGAGGCTTTTGGCAGATGCCTCGTAGCACTGAGAAGTTAACACAGTGCCTAATTCAAGTAGACAGCCTGAGGAAGCAGTACCGACAGGGAGAGAGTGGAACTATGTCTCTATTACTCTCCTTGGTATCATAAAGAAAAAGAAGAAAAATGATATCCAACGGGGAACCAGGGAGTGCTCCAATTTTTTTTCAAAAAAAAAAAAATCCTTATTTTTCTCTCCATCTACCACCTCTTAAAAAAATGGAAGAAGGAACAAAGCAGTATGAGAAACTACAAAAGGATCTAATGGGAAGCAAGGTAGAGCAAACTAGTTTAATATCTAAAGTATAGAATTGGGGAAAAACCAGACTGACCTCAATGCTGCCTTATCATCAATATATTAGATAAATACTTCTTGATCTACTTTCCTCTAATGAGGTAACTCACGGCATTTAATAAGAAAGAGATTACTTGGAGAGAGGAACGCTCCAGTAGATCTTAGGTGGATTGGGTTCAGCTTAGCTTAGTCTGTGAAATATTTTCACTTCTGGAATTCCACTTTTGCACTTATAGAGGGTATTACAGAAAATTCTTGTACATTAGTGCAAGATGTACAGCTTGTGTAACACATTACAAGATGTCTCCCTTTCTCTGTTTTAATGCCAGAAGTTAGATTACCTTACTAGGAGTCAGATCTAATTAAAAGAAACATGTTTTACATTGATATCAGGTAAAAGAACTGTATTTTGTTACAACTGGCATCAAATACATAAGGACAGAGGTGGAAGACAAGTTTACAAAGACACTATCCTCAAAAACTGAATCTCCTGAAATAAATGTAGAGTCAGACACTTCCAACAGAGACTTTCCCTCTTTCTGGAAGGTTGGCAGTTTTTCTGCTAGATGGAACCCCAATCTAGCAGAAAAGAAAAAAAATATTTTGTCTAGATATTCTACAATCTGTCTTCTCCTGCAATCCACTAATATTTAAAGAAAAATAGGGCCATATATAGTTTGGCCTCTTTAGAACCCTCAAGCATTCAGAAGCGTTACCTGTTGAGCATTTAACAGCCCAATTAAAAAAAGCTAAGGTACTTACATCTATCGTTTCGGTCCTCAGGACTGGATGAAGTCTCACGGTCTGAAATGAGGCCAGAGACAGCAAAAATCTTTTTTCCAGTGTCATCAAGTTTGAGGGAGCCAGGGGAGCCAGATGGGAGCTGGGCTCCAAATTCATACTCCTTGCCATCAGCATCTGAGAAGCGAAGATGGGGAGAGTCGGTATCATGACAGTTCTTCAGGCGCTTAGCAGGTGTAAAAGCCGACTGATAACTTTCCCGGTCCTCAGTGGAGGCAAAGGGACGGAAGGCCCCAACACCACTGTGGTTAAGCATGCTGATTGGAGTACAGTCCAGATTAGGGGGTGCAAACTGAGGATGGAGATGCAGCAACGAAGGTGGAAAATCACGGTTGGTGAATGCTCCAGGCACCCCACTTTGTCGGTGATACATAGAGGCAAAAGTATAGGAGCCATTGGTGAACGGGATGTGCACATCCTTGTCCACTGACACAGGGACCCCAAAGGGCCTTGGCTGTTGGCAGGGGATGGAAGCATCACGGCTGGCTTCAGCAGTGGAAGCCAGGACCATCAGGGCTGGAGATGCCAAAGGATTGGGAAGGTAGGAGGAGTTTTCCATCTTAAAAGCTGCTCGGTGTAAGTCCATTGGAGTCTCTTTTCTTGACAGGGCCACGAGGGAAATGGTGTTCCCTGGATGGAAAACAAAGCAATGTCTGGATATAGAGCTGAGAGATCTCACCAAATTCTTATCACCATCCCAAAACTGAAAAGACAAAGAAGGGGAAAAGAGGAAAAACACAGAAAGTTGAAATAACAGCTGGCTGTTCTTCATATAGCAAGAAAATTGTAAAAGCCTAAGCCAACTTTCCACGTATTGTTCTTTTAGAAAGCCAACAAGAAAGTTCACATGTTACTGGAAGAGTCTCTGACTCCCTCTAAGGGTCTGTACAAGTCTTCCTCCTGCTCTCTTTTACAGCTTTAGCATTAATCTTAAGATTCAAGAGATGGTCCACCCTAGGTAGATAAAATGTGGCACAAGAGACCTGAAAGCCAAGAGAATCTGTGCCTTATGCGGAGAATGCCACCTGCTCTGGCCTTACTATCCTTCCCTTCTACCCTACAGAAGGATAAGAAACCACTGCAGATTCAGATCAAGCCACATGGTTAAGTGGGGGTTGAATGATTTGAACAAGTGTGCAGTAACTAACTGTAGTGAAAATTAAACTTATATTATTTCATTCCTGCCAAACAAAAATATTGGAACAGAAAAAAAATCCTTGAAGTATGTAAGCCTATAACTACAACATCTTAACATTAATATGAATAAAATAAATGAATACTTATTCAAAAATTATAAATGAAAATGTATTTACTTCATGAATATACAAAAATATGAAATAGATGTAATAGAGGAATATATTCAAATTGTGCAGATATATATCATGTTTTGGATTTTCCATTATCCTTAGTGATGAAGGGGGAATAAATAATATGTATGAATCATACATTTAAGCTATTCTTCTATTTTTTTTAAAAGAAAACAATAATGACATCAATAAGTCCTTGGCGTCCCTGATAATATTTGAAATTGTAATTAGTGGCTGTGCCATCTGATCTCTTCCAAGCATCTGCCTTTTAGTTTGTGGACAGTACAAAATGGATCAGTAGTTTTACTTCCTAATGTGCTCATGCTTAACTAGATTTGTAAACTGTTCTCAATATTCCATTAAGATTTTGAGAATATGTATGTATGTATGTATGTATGTATGTATGTATTCTTTTATAACTACTTGCCGAGTACAAGAAAATAAATCCCATGTTCTCTCTCTCTCTGAGTATGTATATGTGTATATATACTTTCTCTATGTGCATATGTATTAACAAACTTTGCTTCTAATCCTATCTAGGCTTGAAAACTCATTCCCCTATTATAATAACATTAGCATTCCTTTTGTTTCTTTTTAAATTTCTGCCCCAGCCATTAAGTATGCTAGAATTCACTTCACTTTAATATACAAAGGCTTACTTTAAAACAATATACTAGCCTTACAGCACTCAAAAAACAAAAAAAAATCATATAATAAAAAAGCAGTACAAAATGTGTCTGTTTGTTCCAGAAGGTCAGGCCTAGCAAATAAAACTTACTAAAAGGATCCCGTTTCTAATGGAGTGGCTTTTGTATTATCTGAATGGCAAGCCTAGGTTAACAAACTCTATGGAATGCTTGCTACATCCTTCATGCAGTTCAGAAATAACATTTCCTTTTTCTTCTATCCTGTACCCAGAAGTTTGACAGTATAGCAGTGGGAAGATGAACTGACATCCTCCTATCTCTACTGCATTGGCTTCCTTTCCTGTTCAAATCAGTGCTAAAAGATTAGAAGTATCTAATTAACAATTTTTGATCCACTTTCACATCTTTAATAACTTTCATCTGAGTTTTAGCTGTGGATGTAGACATGGCAAGGGTAATCTAATCAGAACTATTTTGAGTGATCTTCTTTCTGAACAATGAAATGATTTAAGATAACAAATAATCAAATGTAAAATCAAAAGCTACAATAGCGGAGAAAGGTTATGGGAAATCTGGATATTCTTTGATTAATTTTAAAGCAAAAAATTATATATAATTTACCTAGGGAAAGAAACATTATTTAAACTGGCATCTGGAAACCACAATCTGCAAGAGAATGAAAGAGGGAGAAAAATATATCACTAATGACACTATCCCTGTTTATATTAAATGTATTTAATGGAAGCCACACTTAACACTCCTAACAGAATAGTATGAATCGTTAAGCTATCTTCTTCATTTGACAATAAATTAACATATTTTAATAATGGTTCAGACTGAATTTTATTTTAAAAAACTCCTGCATACTTTTCATTTTCATTTTCCCCTTGTCTATTACGTACCTTCTGTCATCACTTCATCCCATGCTATTATTCCCAATCACCGCCATAAACAGAAGCATGTATGGATGAAGCTGCGGCAAGACTAGTCATTATGAAAATCATCTATAGTTAATGCACTCCCAATGTCAAAATGTCATTGGTTTTTAAAAATGGAATCCAAAATAAGAAAACTAACTGGCCTGCTTAATTTAAAAAAAAAATAGATTGCAGGATAATCAGCCTGAAAAAATATTTTGGTGACCAGAAGTGAGTGGGTACAGCCAAAGTAAGTAACTGTTACTTTTTGCCTCTATGCTGATTTTTTTTAATTTAGCACCCTGTGCAAATCCAGATTAAAATAACTCCAGCTATTGATCCGAGCAGTGGAATTGACATTAATTTTAGTTCACTTCTCACTTTGCAAAGGGATCAATAGGAAGTAATAACAGCTGACATCCTCGCTGAAAGGAAGAGAAAAGACAGTCTAGCGACAGAAATCGAAAAGCAACCAAATAAATCAGCAGATACTTTTCCATGGCATCAGACAAACTCCAAACAGATTGCAAAAAGTCTTTGTTAAATTAACTAAACAAGGAGTGGAGGTGGCCAAGGGGGTGGAGATAAATCTATGAAGCTACATATAACTGTCCATGGGTTATCTGCTTTAGACGAACTCTCCAAAGTCTATATTCTGATTGCCTACCTTTACAAAATTTCCATCTTAGTTTATGGATAAAAATATTTCAACATAAGGGCACTCACCATCTGCATCTTTTCAAAGTACAAACTGAATCAATGTGAAAACAGCAACACTATCATAAACATCTAAACCTAGAATGAAATCTAGTATGTCAGGTGCAACTTGCAATTTTTTAAAATGTATTAATCATTTAATTAGCTAAGAAATTTTCAAAAGGAAGCAGAACTATTCATAACGCATCCTTCTAATCACATTATCAGTTTACTGTATATTAATGGGTAAAAAGAGAGGTAGTCTTAAACTACAGGTGGTAGCCTAAAAATATATTTAGAGAAGAGAAACAACCAGAGTTTTTTGTAACAAATTGTTTTTTAAATTCTCAATTAAAAGAGATATTCTATGTTGATGATATTGGTTAGATTTTTATAATTTTCAGCTATTTTTAAATGTTCAGAATTAAAATGACACAATACAATTCTATGATTTTTTTCTGATTATTACCAACAGAAGAAGAAAAAAGTAAAATTAACTTTATTTTTTATAAAAAACACAAGCCTCAAAAAGATGTTGGAGGGAACCTTTAGATATTACAAGTATCTAAGTGCTTCTTAATCACATAATTTTAGAAACAGGAATTTGAAATTGCATTTCTGCTTAAAAAATCCTAATCTTTACAAAGCAACCATTCCAGCTGTTGGGGGAATTAAAGAGCTCATATGTGTTATGCATTGAACTAAACTGGATTTCCTCTTAATAAATTCCCAACAAATACAGGATCTGACAGTACAAAGAAAAAAAAATTCCAGTCTTAAATTAAGGAATTCTACAGGTTGGCATATCTTGCCATTAAATATTTGGGAGACTGCGAGTTCTAAAGGTACAAAAAGAATGTAAACAATTAGTTAAAAAGGGGGGGGGCTGGAGAAGACAGGGTAGAATAAGAATAATCTCTGTGGTTTGAAACTCAGGCCACCACTTTCAAAGTATGAATAACTATTTTAAAAAATGTAATAGAAAATCGGGTCCCCAGATGTAACAGAGAAGCAGCTGCTTTGATTCTCTCCAATTTTGCAGGGGGGGGGGAGAGGCTCTTTTCCTGCAGAAAACTTGTTATTTCAGGAAAAAGAAAAAAGAAAACCTTGAGAGAAAATTAAGGTGCCAGGCTTTGCAGAGGAAAAAGCAATGTAAATATACATAGATTTTTATTCCCAAGGCTGTATAATACATCCATTGTTTGCCAACTTTACAAAAATCCTTTCCAAAAATCAAAGTTCACAAAAAAGATATGAATGAAAAAAGCAATGATTCGCTGCTCTGACCTGTCAACAATTGGGATCTTTCTCCAGCCCCGCTCCAGAGTAGATACAGAAAATTCTTAAGTTTTTTCAGAACTTAATTTGGAGGGAGGGGAAAAACTACTCAAAACTGCTTTCTTGATCAAGAAAAAAAAACACCAAACATAATCGATTTGGCGTTTTACCTAACTACCTTCCCAAATCCCTAATTATCAACAGAAACAAAAAAAAACAAAACAAAACCCGTGATTCAAATTTCAGCAGGGGAAAAGATTCCTACTTTTATCTTACTTTTCCCAGTACAAATGAAAACAGGTGTCCTTTCCGGGTTCTTCGCCCGAGTACAAAAGAATGCAACTGGTTTATATACTTTTAAACAAGAGAATTAAAAAGGAAGCTCCCGACCGTCCCATTTCACTAACTACAACAAAAAAGGAAAAGAGAAGTGTCCCAGAAGTATAGCTGGGAGATACAGGAAATCAAAAGTAATTCCTCTCAATAAATTCACCACGCCTTGCCCGGTCGTTGGTTTTTGGTTTTTCTTTTTAATAACCAGAAATCTCAACTGGTTTTGCGCCTGTAAACTTCAGCGCAAAACCAATTCAGCGCATTGCAAAGAAAACGAAATTTTCGTCCCTTCCAGGAAACAAGTGCGGGGGAGGTTGTCTCCCTCTGTCCCGATTTCTATATTCGGTTCAAGGTTTATTTTCTTTTTAAAAATACCAAAGCTCATCCAACGTGCGGACGACTCGAGTTGTTTGAATTTATTGCAACAATCCCTCCTCTGCACATTTCCTGTCTGGAAGGCGAAAGCATTCAACGCAACTCCTGAATTGGTCACTGCCTAATGATTTCATTGTGCTCAAGCAGATGGTTTTTATGCATTTCGATCTACAAGGTGAGGAATTATTTCCCCTTCCTTGCAACCTCTGTGCTGACTTTCCTGCCTCTTTCTTGCGACGGCGGCTGTATTACACTAAAACCTCGAGGATTTTTAGCCCCTGAGGTTAAAGGCGCGTAAAGTTTTTACTACAGGAATCCAAAATGTTCGTTTTCCATTTTCCCCATTTCCTTCTTCCAAGGTTTCCAAATAGGTTTGCGATTTGCTCGCCGTAGCCACTGCTCTCATCCCACACCACAACACCGCCTTTTGCTGCTTCTTGCAACAATAACTGCAAACAGGCAAGCGACCAAGACTTTTGTCTCTTCAAGAAATACGGGCGTGTGAAATTCTTTGAAAGAAAGGAAGTTGTTTTCGAAACTTCAACCTTTCATCCAAATTACAAGTATTTGACGTACGCCACAATTATCGCAACGAAAAAGAACTTGGACCAAAATAGGGACAAGTCCTTAATTGCTATTGGTTAATTGCCAATAATCAAAGTTCAAATGCGCGCCCGTCTTACAGTAAAACTGAAAGCGTTTGGGGGAGACGGTGCCGATTGTACGCGAGAAGTTGGCTAAATGCAGAAACCCCAAACCGCAGGGTTTAAAACATGACATTTGATTTAAAATTATTTATAATTGTTTTTTATTAATTCGTCCTTCCCCCCCTAAGGTGCCCCTCTCCCGCTTGGTTTTGTTTGGGGAAACTGCTTTGTTACATCAGGAGACCTGGAGACCTGCGAAAGTCGGGAAATACCTCCATGTGGTGTGCACAAGGATTGCTGCCCCCCTTGAAAAAAATCTAAATGTTGATGGCGCTAATTGGGAACGCGCTGTTTTTCTGTTGCATTTTGCAAGAATTCAACTCCGGCACCTGATCCCACCCCCTCCTGTATGTACTATTACCCACCTCCTCCCCAGGAAAATAAAGAGCAGGACAGGAAGGAGGAGAGTTCTGGGGTCAGGGCTAGCCTTCCGAGGGGAGGGAACACCCCACTGATTTGATTTTTAAATGCATACTCATTAAGATTCCACTCCCTACATACATTCACACACACAAACACACACACACACACACCCCTTTCCAACATTTCCACCCCAAGATCCGATAAGCAACGGCTTGTCTTAAAAACTTTGTTCTGGAGAACGGGGTGCGGAGCGAAAATAAGAGACAAACTTGACTCGCAAAGTTTGACTCTTGGAAACGTTACTGCCTTGAATTTGCAGAATTCTCTTAAGTATCGGGATAGGGAATTGAATCCAAACTCCGGTGATCGACCACTGAAAAGTTAGATACGCGCACCTATTAAGGAAACCCCCCCCCCCCATCCCGACGAATGCACCACTCCGGGAGTTTCTATCAGAACCCCAACCCCCGGCCCACAATTTCAAGATACTTACCGTGCAAATTTCTCAGAAGGCGGCGTCCCCCTTTGATTTCAGGCTGGGGAAGGCAAGAGTCTGAGAGGTGCGTGGGGAGGAAAGCTGGACGTACTAAGCCCGACGCGTGTGTGTGTGAGCGCTTTCGGCCAGCATGGGAGTGAGCGAGAGCCTGACACGGCTGCCGAGAGCCAGGGAAGGCGCAGCGCTGCCGCTCGAAGCAGCCTCTAATCAGTGAATGAGCCTCCACTCTCTCAGGGATTCCTAGCTGCTCACACACACACACGCGCGCGCTCGATCGCTCGCTCGCAAACACACACGCACTCACACACACACAGACACACACAAATACAGAGCCGGCCTGAGAACGGAATACATTAGGGCAGGGAGGAAGCTTGGGAAATGGAGTCCACAGCTGGAAAGCACAGCTGCTCAGGGGTGAGTTGCCCTCCCCGACACGGGCCGATGGATAAAAGTTTGTCTAAAAAGCAGGGTGAAGGGGGACGGGTCTCTGCTTAGGGTCCACCTGCTTCCTACACTTTTTAAGTTCAATGTAATTGTAGTCTATCTAGATACTAAGGCTCTTTTCGTAGGAAATAGCTGAGTGGGTGCTGTCCTTCCTATAATCCCTTCAATTTAAAATTGATTCTCATCTGCTTTCCCCTCTCCATTAACAGCTTTGGTAATAAGGACATTTTCCCATGTGATGCTTAAATTGACCTGTAACGATAAAGTATTGTTAAATGTAGGCAAAATCTGCATGGCTGAAAATTATCTGCTGAGCCTATCCCCTGTTAACAATACTCATAAGTAACAATGCTTTTTGGTATCTTGAGTGGAAGGATGTTTTCCCATTCAGAATTTAAATTGTTTAAATTTAAATTGTTGCTTAAATCTCATGAAGTTCAAATACCTCGACATTGGCTCTAACATGCATGTTAGTTCTTAACTGTTTCCATTAACACAATACCCAAATATTCCAGTAAGTGTAATGTACTGTGTAGTGTAGACCAACATTTAAGCTATAAAAGAGATCATCATGGTGACATGTTAAGCACAAGGGCTTTGAAATAAGATCCACTGACTACAATTACATTTATTCCCTAGCAAATACACAGCTGCAATGTAATTTGAGAAAACACTGATAGATAATGTTAACAGAATTGTTTGTGCACTGATCTTATAGAATTAGCAACAATTTATATTTACTACATAATACTAAACCAGGTCATTTTTCATGTATTCCAAATGGCATTTCCAAACCAAAAGGGCTAAGTAGCTTTCTCCAACCTGATGCCTTCCAGATAAATAGGACTTCAACTGCTAGTATCTCCAATCACTGTGGAAAATGAAGTTCATCCCATGTAGAAATATTGAACCAAATGACCTTTAGATTCCTTCCAATCCAACAATCAGGAATTCAAGAAGAACAGAGATATATGAATGATGATGTAGGAGAGAGGCTGGCTGAGGTGGGAAAGGAGTAAAGTGGGTGATTAGTCTAGAATCCCTATGTGGGCACA
Source organism: Protobothrops mucrosquamatus (assembly GCF_001527695.2). Taxonomy (NCBI): domain Eukaryota; kingdom Metazoa; phylum Chordata; class Lepidosauria; order Squamata; family Viperidae; genus Protobothrops; species Protobothrops mucrosquamatus. The sequence goes on from NW_015386421.1 coordinate 1,350,186, forward strand.
AGCAGCGAAGTCTGACGCCCCACCCCTTTAATGCCATTGAACCTTATCTAGTCTTACTCAGGTGTAAGATGAGAAGATACGTACATAGGCTTGAGCAATAAAACAGGTAATTGAACTCTTCATGTGTGGATCTGGTTGTTTGCGCCCAACAGCTACTGGTTTAAATGGAATCAATTTATGAATGTTCAAAGTTTCTTTCTTATAAAAAAAAAATCAACATTATTTGCATCAGCACTCCAGGAGTAAAAGTTTGAGATCAGACTAACTGATGCTGATCTATATAAATAAAAATGTAAATGTTCGTTTGTTCAAAATCTTAAATCTCTGAAAGTTCTTCACCGATTGCTTTGAAATTTTGACACAATGTTGCATTCGAATACGCGCGTGTTTTTATATACCTATATTATATAGATGTCACACATGTGACAGGTAAAAACATGCTTTTTTAAAAAAAAACCGCCATCTGTTGGACATAAAAGCAACACACGCTTTTACCAGACTGAGCCACAGCAACGTGTGGCCAGGTGCAGATAGTATTTAATAAAATTTATATATATGTACCCATATGCATCTCTCCCCAGCACACACATGCACACAGAAACTATATACAGATACCAGATTAATTTTCTCAAACTCTGAAAAAATAGAATGGTGCTCAAAAAGCCATTTAGGATCATAGACTAATTTTTGAGAGGCATTTGAATTCAAATATTTTCTAGGAATTACTTGTGGCACTGGTAGAAAGCAAAGAGATGTCTGTGGTCATAACTTTGTTTTTAACTTCACAGGGTTGCTTAATTGTAAAACAATTAATTAATTACTGAATTACAAACTAGCTCACCACAATGTAGATTTACCATGACATACAATGGTCCATGATCAGGTATTCTGAGTGAACAGAAAATATTTGATTGAGAAAATCATAAATATAGGTAAACCTGATGTTGAAACATAACCAACAACTTTTAATTTGAGAGAATAAATATATTAGGGCTGTGCAAATTACTATAAAGTTGCAAACTGCTGCAATTACTCAAACATCAAGGTCTAGACGTATACATGGTGAATAGCTATCCTGGTAGAAATATCTTCTAAGCATGTAGATCAAATATTCATGAGTACACATGTCCAGAAGTTCCCAGGACCTTGAAATGAAGAGACTTCAAGTGACCTGCTTTGCACCTTTGTAGTACAAATCCAGAAGAGTACTTAAAGTGTCTCATTGGATGATCTGAGAGAAGGAGAGAAAATGAGGGAGAGAGATTAAACAAAGCATAGTAAAACCCTTACCATTAAAACATGCTACTTGCAAATAAATCCTATGTTTACTTTTTCAGTGGGCCTCATTTTCAAAGTATACTGAGACCTGCAGCCACATAAAGCTAAGTTTAAACTATCAGTTTTGAACCAAAGCTTTAATAGAAAATTCTGTAAACATAATGTGAAGCAATTACTGGATGATTGTGTCACTTAAGTAATAAAGAAAAAGATTAAGAAGACCAAGTTACCTATTGTTGGGTAACCTAAAAAGACCAGCACTTATCATTTAAGAATTACGAAGAACTCAATATATAGCAACCCTTCCATAAAATCTTGCCATCTGGAGATATTGTATCAGAACTTCAATTATTGCCAGAAAACATGGCTTTATCAGGGAATTCCACTTGTGGGAGCAGATCAACAACAACAAAAAGGCAGGTGTGACCAGATGATCAAAGCTCTGCTTCTTTTTACATGCATAAAAAGATGTGTAAAAAGCGTCCTGGGGATCTACCATTTCAATGTGACAATGGTCTGACTGTAAGTGTTGTTTCTGAATTATGTACCCAACTCATATTCAAATCAGCCAATGGTTTTTAGTAGATCTGACAGCATCTGGATAACACATATTTTTAGCCAAATCTTTCTTAGTCTGCAATTTCTGGAATGAGTGGATTCTTACATTTATGAAACTGTAGTTCTATGTTGATAAATATATGCATCTTTTTTATTTAATATTTGGACAATTTTATTATTTAGGACAAGGGCTACTTTTTAATAGAATACACGGTTTTTTCTAAATACATTTTTTATTACATATTCCTCTTTTCTAAAATTCACTGTTTTTATAGACAAGCAAAATAGTTTAAAATTGTATATTGACTCAGTCACTGATGGAATTGGAAAAGAGACTTTTGAAACAAAAGACCTTTTTCTTTTTAGGCTACTCCTTCTTCCTGTTTCATCCCCAAGATTTCTGATAAATATGTAGAGTGTTGAGCTTTGAGAGGTTTTACTTTCTCAATAAAGTAATGTTAAATTTCTACTTTTTAAAAGAAAGATAGAAATGTAGATTAAAGATGTCAACCCTTGTGGCAATTATGCTATTCTTTTTTTCCCCATAAAAAGTTAGACATTCTGTTGTCTGGGCAAGGCCAACCTCAGGTTCCAAAGGCCTTTGATCAACAGAATACAGTCTCACCTTACCTCTGCATTAGCAATATCTTTGGTCTTTATCCCTTCAGCCCAGTCAATATAGCCACTGGCAATGGTATAAACCTGTTTCAGCTCCACTATGTTCTATTTCAGCTTTACTCTTGATTTGTAAAGAGTCTAATATGACCCAATGTCAAATAAAAGCTAACTGAAGTGTTTGCCACATTGACCTGACATTCCCAAGCTATTTTGATGCTACCTACCAAAGCCTTCCTTACCTCCTGACTTAGTGCTACCAAGGCAACATAGGTTAAATTGGGATCTACCATCCTGGCTGATTTCCCAGGCACCTTTGCAGTTGTCACTATCCCTTTTCTTTTCCTCTAGATCAGGGGTAGGCAACCTTGGCTCTTTTATGACTTGTGGACTTCAACTCCCAGAATTCCTGAGCCAGCCGTGCTGAGGGGAAAGGGAGAGGTTTCCGAGCTGAGACATGCTGCCTCAAGAATTCTGGGAGTTGAAGTCCACAAGTCATAAAAGAGCCAAGGTTGCCTACCCCTGCTCTAGATCCTACTTGTAGTGTCAACTTGACACTTTTGTGTATATCAGCTTAGTCACGCAAGCACCCTAACCCATTTGGCAATAGAAGTAGTTGACCCCTCAATGTGTGAGAAAAAAAGCAGTTACCAAGATTGTTGATTTGGCTGATAGTTGTAATGTAAAAATGTCTACATTTTAAAATATTTTAGTTTAGAATGTCCTGATGGTGATGTGACTTGTGGAATCTTTTCCATCTAGCAAATACCTTAACGCCCTCCCCTCATGTTAACATTTCAGGAAAAATTCTATCCCTATGTATTTCTTGGTTTCTTTTACTGGCAAACATAGTGAATATATCTATGTAAGAGTGGAAGATATAAAACTACTGGCAGGTCCACTTTCCATAAGTTGGTTTTTCCATTTTCCTTTGCGAGGACAATGTATTATTTCCAATCACAATGTGATAGTGAGGTTTGAGCCTGTTTTGTAGCCTGCCATCTGATCTAGAAACTCTCTTAGAATACATCAACCACCCTGAATTTAAAAATTTGTTCCAAATTCTACGACTCCGTTCTGATTCTAGAAGTGAGTTCTGTGGCTATCCCAAAAAGAGCTCTATTGGTCCTGTGAATTTAACTTCAGCATCTGCACAATTGATATCAATCTTTGAGATAGCCAGGTCAATAAACAAACATTGCAGGGGCTCAAGAAGTGCTACTTTATTGTTGTAGGGCAGGGGTGTCAAACTGGCGGCCCACGAGTCAGATGCATCATGCGCAGGCCACACCCAACCCGGCTCTACAAAGGCAAAAAACGTCATGATACGTCACAATACGTCACGTGACGTGATCGAGTTTGACACCCGTGTTGTAGGGTATAGTAACAGAATCTTGCTGTTAATATTTGAATTGTTTTACTCTCTGGATTGTATAATCTTTTTTGCAAGTCACTCCTTAATGGTTCTTAATAGTTCAGTGAAGATCTAGTAAAGACCAACTCCTTTTCTTAACTAAGATCCCATGTACCAAGTGATGACAGCATCAAAGATGATGTGTGCGGGAAAGTGAACAAAGGATAGTTATGGTGGGAAAAGATCACTGGTGTGCTCTGTGATTGACACATGCCAATCCATTTAAAATCAAAGGTGTATAAAACAATGGTGTGCTCAGCAGCATTTTATGGTGCTGAGTGTTGGCCAGTCACCACATGCATTGAGTGCACTTTACACACCTTAGAGATGCGCATGATTCATTAGTTATTAGGCATTTCTCTCCTTGATCATGTCAGCAATGACAGAGTTTGGAAGCAAATAGCCATTGTACCAATATCAGAGAAAATGTGGGAGAAATACCAACAGTAGTATGGCCGTATTCTACGAACAGCACCCCACACCGGTACCTACAGGTACCTACATTGCCTTCCCCTTTAATATAGATGGCAAACGCCCACGTGAAAGATTGAAACAAAGATGGCAAAATATAATACATACAGAGATGAAAAATGTCCATTTGGACCAGAATGCTGCTTTTGACTGTGCAAAATGGTGCTTGTTGACCCAAAAAGCAGACGCTGCACCTTTGGAAGAATGTGATGATGATAATGATGATGATGATGATGACAATGACGACGATGATGATGATAACGCCAACTCCTTCATGTTTTTTCATACATTTATTTAGATTTGGGAACTTTCCCAGGGATCTGGTGAGTAGGTTGGTTGAGATCCTGGTTGCCCAGTGGAATAAGGGAGCCACTTTGGTACTCGAATGGATTTCACCAGGAAAGTCTCTACTATTTTGCACCTTAGTTGCAATTCCTTGGCTTACTGAAGGGGTCAGGAAGGCAAAACAGCAAAGGAAACACTTAGAGCATTCGTTGGAGAAAGATTTATTTTAAGGCAGAGAGAGGCTGTGAGTTCTGAGGAAGAAGGTAGGATTATCTGTTAGCTCCACCATCTCTGAGTTGGATCCATTGCTCTCATTAGGTCAAATAAGGTCAGCTCCCTTCAGTTTCTCTATGGACAAATGCTATCTGATGGGATCACTTAAATGGACATTTTCAGTCATTTTCAGTCTTGAATTTCTTTTCCATGGAGATCCAGTTTGCTCCTTCTTTTCTGTGTTTCAGGAGAATCATCAAAACTCAGGAGGAGAGCGATACGATAAAAATTTTGAATTTCATCAATTTAGGTTTTTGAAATGTTTGAATAATTTTTATACTGTATTTGATTTAATATATGGGAGAGTTTATTTATTAGGGGAGATTGTTCTATGATATTTCTAATTATTAAGGACCCAGAATTGACAATATACTGTATAAACAAAAAACAAAAAAGAAGCCAGACCACTGGTGAAATACTGTATGACAGACCTATCTGTATTCACTAATCTTGAAAAGGCTAATCAGGGTTGGACTTGGTTAATACTTGGATGGGAAATGGCCATGAAATTACAGGGCTGTTACTGAAAAGTAAAAACAAACTTGCCAGAAGAAGGGAGTGGCAAACGTCTTCTATATTCTTGCCAAGGAAACAGTGTGTACATTTGTATGTAGTAAAAACAGAGAATCTCAAATTCTTCATATGGATAGGGTTACCAGATATGGATAGGATTACCAGACAAAAGTCTGGACAACTGGACAAGCGTGAGGGGTGTGAGTGTGTGCTCCCCACCTGCATGAGCAGCGGCCATGAGTGGGCATGCGTTCTCCATTTGCATGAATGGTGGGTGCACAAGCCCACTGTTTGGGCAAATGGAGCTGTGTGCGCACGTGCTCTTGTCTACCACTTGCAGAGAACCATCCCCTCTCCATCCCCTGCAGGTCCACAAAGCCGGAAAGATTGGGGAACTCTGCCTTAACATACCACAGTATTGCCATATCGACACATGCTAAAGCAGTCACAAGACTTCTCATGAGAGTACTCTATGGTAAATTAAAATAACCTTCTTGCTAGGTCAAAACAGATATGCGGTATTATAGGTTTGGCAAAGATTTGAAAATACAGGCAAAAGCAGGCTGATCTAACACATACTATGAGTCATTCTAGGCTCTAGAATCCAGCTCTTAACAATAAGTTAGGTTTAATTTTTATATTGAATTGTTTATTGTCTAGCCACAAACAAAAGACTATACATAGATATCTACATGGTAGCTTACATCAAATATAGAAAAAAATAAGTTCTAAAAATTAAATCCTTTAGAACTATCAAGCATATCTACTTGGAAGCAAAATCTATATAAATCAGTGAAACTTGAATATGGGGTTGTGGGAATTTTTTTTTTTAAAAAAAGTCTATTAACAAAAGCAACAAGTTGTTGCTTCTATTTAGAAGAGTGCAAATGTAATAGATAAATAAATAAATGCAATGATGACTACACTAGATATGTCCTCAGACTGAACTTCAGTAAGAAAAAAAAGCAGTTTTTAGAGCCAATCAGTTTTGGTCAAGTTTAACTCATTGGAAACTGAGTTTTAAAGAAACTGGACAGTCTTTCAAAGACCAGTAGACATTAAAACAGTGTGTCTACTCCATGCCCTCTGCTGGAAGAAATCAGAATTTTGTAATGAGGATGGCCTTCTGAAAAATTTGTGTTCCAACCACTTTCCCCAAAAAACAGCTAAGGTAGAGACTGAATGTAGTCTCTAAGGTAGAGACTGAATGTAGTTCTGTATTGAGGGGCCCTTGGTGCTCTTTGAACTTGGTTGCTTTCTTGGAAATGTTTCAATACCCAAATTACCAAATTATCAGTGCTAGTCATAATTTCTGTATGAATGGACAAGAATCCAGAAGTTCAGTTTTCATGTTTCAAATCAAGGTGAAGCCAAGTAGACTATTTTCTTGTTTACATTTGTTTCTCTCTCTGCTAGAGCTGCTAACATAGGACAGAGTAGTATAGTGAAGGAAGGACCATCAAAACAGAGAGTAGAGGGGATTTATTGAGACTAAAAACCTTTTCATTCTTTCTTTCTTGTTCAAGTAAAAAGCAAAGACAGTTTCCTGGATTTTTGCAGCACAGATCTGGTAGCACTAATAAATGTGTTGCTCATAAAACAAATTATTGGAAAATATCTTTAATTTATCCATTAGATACAATGGCATACAGGAAATTATTTTATAATCAGGTCTGATTAACTGCTTAGTTCAATATTGTTTATCTGCTGAGAGCAATTCTCTAGACTTTTCTAATGAACTGCTATCTTATCCGTCTACTTGTATGTGATAGGAGTGCTAGGGATTACATCTGCAGTGTACCCTGGGTGTGAACTTTGGACTCTTCATGTGATTACTTTTATGTAGTTCATAATAATTATAGCAATAATATTAACACTACTTAATACTGTTTGCTCCAATGCTTTTGTTTAAGAGTTATCAAAGGTATATATGATATGTTTTTAATTCCACTTACTTATTAATAAGGGTTTTTTTCCCCTGTCAGGTGCTTTACAGCTGTAATTCCCAGAATTCTCACCTTTGGACATGTTAACTTGGACTTCTGAAAGCTGCAATCCCAATGTGCACTTTTATAGTTATTCCTGAGGTATAATACCATACCGTCTGAAATATAAGTGATTATCACTTTTCTTGACTTCTGCTATTTATTTATTTATTTATTTATTTATTTATTTATTTATTTATTTAACTTATATGCCGCCCTTCTCCCCATGGGACTCAGGGCGGCTCACAGCATATTAAAAACAATACAAAACATTTCCCCTGTAAAAGCCAATTAAAAACCAAATATTTATAGCTGTGTCTTATTAAAATCATTAAAATTGTCCCTATTTAAAAATTCACCCTAGGT
>NW_015386421.1:1358005-1434515 GCF_001527695.2 Protobothrops mucrosquamatus
CGCCCCCCTGGTCACGGCCGACAAATGGTCTTCCAGTGTCAGCCGTGGATCCAGGAGGACACCCAAGTTGCGTGCCCTCTCTGAGGGGGCCAAAGTTTTGCCCCCTATAGACAGCGATGGAATCAGCTGACTATGCCGGGGCGCCGGCAACCACAGCCACTCGGTCTTGGAAGGGTTGAGTCTGAGTCTGTTCCTCCCCCCCATTATGTGTCTAAAGTTCCTGGATTTCTTGTGAGCTTGGTTCTACCTGTTGGATGATTTGTAAGAGAATCATAGAGTCATAGAATGAAGAGTTAGAAGGGATCTTGGAGAATCCAACCCCCTTTATAGCTCAGGAATCAATTATTATATCATCCCTGACAGATGAGCATCCACCCTTTATTTAAGTACCTCCAAAAAAAAAAAAAACAGTCCACCACCTTCTGACCAGTCCATTCTATTGTTAAAGATTCTGATGTCATTCTTCCTGATATCAAACCAAAACTTCCTTCTGTGCCATTTAAAGCCATTGTTTCTTGAACAATGCTTTAAATCTTTGACATGGCCCTGTTCAGACATTTGAAGATATCTATCATATTTCCTTCTCTTCTTCAATTAATCATACCCAATGTTCCCAACCAAGCTCTCTCCCTCTTCTTTCCAGACTCCATATCATTTTGGTTGCTCTGTTCTGAACAGATCCCAGTTGTGAAAATTCTTCCTAAACACATGACTTCCTGCTGTTCTTTCATTGTCAGGTGCATCCAGCATCTCGGAAAGGTAATTAAGCTAGTTAAATTGACTTTTCTGCTGCAGCTTTTCATGATGTTTTTGTCATCTGCTTTCCTTCGCTCCAAAAAATTATCCTGTAAATACAAGAGGTTTGCATATTTGGCATTGGCCTTGTTAACTGCTCAGGAAAATGTTTGTACAGCTGTGTTAACAAAACTTACAGGATGTACATTGCACCATGTTCAGTTCAACATACTGTTTACAGGACAAAAATTGGTCTAGAGTGTATTTTGGTTGGCATCTTGTAAAACCTTTGTCTGCAGCCTGAACCCACTGTGTGCAAATTTCTATTCACATTCATAGTTTTCCCCTTGAAAACAAGAAAAAAGGGGATTTTTTGTTTTGCTTAACTGAGTTGACTATTAATCCTGCAAGTTATGATACAGTCACATTGCTTGCATAAAGCATTTTGATCTCTAGACACTTTTATACATTTTATCATTTTTTTATTTATCTGCCACAGCTGCATAGTAGAGCAAAGTATTAAACTGTGGGCAATGATGGAAATGCAGCACTGAAATTGTAACACTGGCATTAAAAATGCAACAAGCTCAGTCCCTGTAAGAGAAACTCAATTATTATGCTCTCCCACAAAAGATAACCTTCACAATGTAAGTTAGTGAAATTACAGAGACAAAAATGCAAATGAATGACCAACTTTTCCTTAAAGGCAGATTTGCAGGTGGCCAAGTAGTTGTTATCTAGATTGGAGTTTAAAGGTTTTGATTTGTTTATTTTTGCCATGGATTCCACTGGGAGCAAATTTGGAAATTTCTTTGGAGTAGTTCCATAGCAGATCCATGATAGGAAGGATGCTAATCAATATAAGGTCCAGCTAGTGGACATCATTTCTCAGAAAAGGATTTTCATTGATAGTGATGTAGGTTATACTCAAATTTACATTGTTAATTTTTTTGAGAAGGCAAATTTATTTTGCTTTTATTTCTTTAGTTAGTACTTTTAGGAAAGTTGCTGTCCTTGAAGAAGAGCTCACCAACTCCATATTCCTTTGTATGGATTATAAAGATTTTTTTAAAAAATAATGTATATGTATCTCTCAAATGTTTCATAAAAGGGACATGTACAAATGTTTAAAGTCATATTAGGTGTGCTAATATTAGGTGAGGGATATGGGGAAAAGCAAAAGAATTTAGGAACTTGGAAATTATGTCACACTGCACTTACATAATATCTGCATTAAATTTAGAAGTAACAAATTGAAAAGTCCCAATCACTAACTCAATTTCAGAAATAACTATAGAGGAAACTTGTGTTGAGAAGCTCTGCTGTTTCATGAGTCATTTAGCTTCATATTAGGTGTGCACTCATTTTGGGAAATTTAATTCTATCTATGTGAATAGGAATATATTGGATCTGAAAAGCACCAAGCTTGGACTTTCAGAAGTGAATACTTTTCCCAGTTTGACTTCAGAAGAAGACAAATAGCTTACGGAAAATGGGCAACTATGTTGTGAAAAAGTTTCTGAATACAATCTGATATAAACAGACATCAGATCCAAACAAGCATTCCCTAGTAATGGAAACCTGGGATAGGTGTGGAAATGCTCTGTGTTTCTAATAGGCCAGAGCTAATAGATCACCTCAGAAGATACCAGAAGGAAATTGGTTTGTCTTGTTCCCCCCCCCCCCCGCTTGACTTTATGTACTAAATCTATCAAAGCATAAAAAAGAACAGACTTCTCAATTGATGTGAAAGCCAAGAAGGTCAGATATTCTTCGAGAATGATCAACATTCTTGCTACCTGCTTCACATCTAAATGACACTCAGATCTCAAAAGCCAGATGCCTGTTGGGATACCAGTAGTCTTTTAGAATGTCATAAATCAAGGGTGAAGATGGGGCTCCATTCTTCCTGTAATGAACACCATAAATTGAGCTTTGAATGTCACTATATTCTTAATCTGGTCATTCTTTCTAGNGGACTAGATCCTCCGGATATGGCCCAAGCTCCATCAGGAACCTCTCAGGGTCCATCAGTCGCCTGGGACGGAACCATCTAGGTGGTTCCGTCTCCCTGCGGCGAGGGGGAGCGGTCCGGAAGACCAACCTTAGGAGAGAATGATCTGACCATGACAAGGGCTCAACCACTATCTCCCCTACTGTCAGATCACTCTGCCATTGGCCAGAGACAAAAACTAGATCCAGTGTGTGTCCACCCGTGTGGGTGGGGGTCTGAATTAACTGGGTCAAGTCCATGGCCGTCATGGAAGCCAAGAACTCCTGAGCTGCCGCCGACGTCTCGCCCGCTGATGGAAGGTTGAAATCCCCCAAGACCATAAGTCTATAGAGTATGTCTGCCTGAGTAAAACATGGAGTGGGAAATTATCAAATTATCTTAGTTTAATTTGATACATGTGAGTTTTATCAATCTCTACATAATCACCTATTAAACAAAGACATCAGAATAAGTTTAGAAGGACAAATCCAGAAGATCCGAGATAAACTGCTTATTAGGAGCAAGACTTGGTTTACCCCCAGAGTAGTCATTACATTGTATGAGATTTAATTAATATAATAATTAAAGCAGAATTATTGGGAAAATGGGGACATATAAATTTAATAAATAAAAATAAATAAAATAAATGTAATAAGTATGAATAAGCATAAAGGAAATAAAACTTATTACCCAAATAAAACATATCCGTTAACCTCCAGCCACTGACCTTGTAAAAATTGCACAGCAAAAGTTAACACTTAACTCTTGTGACTAATATCCAGTTTTTATCTATCTATTTCCACATTATGGAAATATTTGTACAATGACAAAGCCATGTTTCAATAAATGAATTTTTAATTTTTGATTTGCAGAGTGGATATGATTTTTTTTAATGTTTGAATTTTAGGAAATAATATTTCCAAAGTTTGCTTATCTATTTTAGATTCTGCAAAATCTCCCAAGTACTGGTTCTCAGAATACTTGATGGTGCTTGGGATTTCATTACACAACACAAGGGGTTGGTCTTTACAGGATCTTCACTGAACCATTAAGAACCATTAAGTCAAGGCGGCAAACATATCCAATACTTCGTCGTCTTATTTTTCCCACAACAACAACTCTGTGAGATGAGTTGGGCTGAGCAAGAGAATGACTGGCCCAAAGCCATCCAACTGGATTTCATGCTTAAGGCAGGACTAGAACTCACCAGTTCCTGGTTTCTAACCTGGTGACTTAACTAATACGCAAAACTGGCTCTTTTTGGTAATTTAGTAATACATGGCTCTCCAATATTTCTTAGATATAGCTAGCTTAGTCAACAATGAAAGATAATAAGAACTGTTGCTAAACAACATAAAAAATAATTTGATTGGTTTGGGATTAGATGAGATGTCATTAAATGATGGAGTCATCAGAACTATACTTTACTCATCTCAGCCTAATTAGATATGGTAGTGAAGTTCTGATGAGATGTTTGCTAAAAGTAGAAGACTGTGTGACAGTCAGTTATCTATAGTTCAGATAAGGCAGATTACACCAGATCAGCACTGTAGATGAAGGTTCACGTGATTTCTTGGGCTCTAAGTGCCATTAAATAATTTAGTCTACTATGCAAGATATAAACTCTCATAGACAAAATGTAGTCACAAATAGCCATGTTCTGGTAGCTTTCAGATTAGACTCCTGCAATATTCTGCATTAGAAGTTTTGAAGAGTTTCCAAAGAGTTTCCTTCAGTTTTAGCATAGTTAAATCAGCTAGATCTAGGAGTTAGCATTCCTTTTTCCTAGTTGTTGGCTTCTGGCTTAATTTTCAATACATGTGTGAAAATATAAATATAGTCAGTGTGTTTGCTTCTAAAATATGTGAAGTCCCACTTGTAAGTCTCTAAATCATGATTGTTTTGCTGGGTAGAAATAGATCTCCAATAAAGTTTATCATCCTTCATTGAAGATCTTAAGGATTAAACCTGGGAACTTCTGAATGCCCATCAGCAAATGCACTGCACTGCATTAATTATAGATTCCATCTGTTCGGTATTAAGTGGATACAAGTTCAACCAGACCAAGAGAACCAGGTTTTCCACTTCCATTTATATTCTGCCATTTGTTTCTGTACAGGAAAAAAATAATTATTACAACTTTTCTAGTACATTCTACATTCTCTGATCCTTTTCCAATCTCATGTAGACATCTAACTTAGATTCCTGAAAGAGCAGCGCATATGTAGAGGTTTATCAAGAAACACAGTGACATGATTTAGATATGGTATGTCTGGATTCTCAAATGACAATAGCCACAAAGTGAATTTTATTTCAAATCATCTACTGTGATTCATAAAGTAAAAGTTATGAACTAGTAGTTATGAGGTCCAGATTTAGCCTATTGAAAGAAGCCAGGCTAAGCATAATGTGTAGTTTATATTAGGAATGACACAAATACAGTTAGCCCTCAAGCTATGACCATTTGTTCAGTAACAGTTCAAAGTTATGAAGATGATGAATGAAAGAGTCTTACTGTAAGACAGATCCTTGGAGTTCTGCCTGTCACAGGACTGGCTTGTAATTATATCACACATGATCATGATTTCTGTTGTTCCATCCAGCTTCCCATAAAATCACAGGGGAAGTCAGCAGGAAACCAGAAATGGCAATCATGAGAAGTTCTTGCTTAATGACCTGCATTAACAATGGCAACTGGGATTGCTGTAGGTAAGTGACTTGGTCAGGTGATTTCATGCTTTATGACTGTTGCTTAACAACCGTCCTGCTTCTGGTTTCAATACACTCACACATAGAATTGCTATGGAAATTAGCTTTTTATTCAAGGTTGAAGAGATACCAGCAGACAAGGAATGCAAACAAAAACTTATTCTTAAAAGAAGCTTGCCCAAGTAGTTTTGCTTTTAACAGGAGCATGCAGAAGAATAGTCAAAATTCAATCCAGAGTTCCAAGAGCCAGGTCAGGGTTGTCAGTCAGTCTAAAGGCCAGACTTTCATAAAAATCATATGTGAGTCGGAGATAAGACAATTGATTCCAGCAAAAAAATCATGGATCAGGGCTGTACCCATCAGTCTTTAATCAGGGCTGTACCCATCAGTCTTTAATCCCTTGCATGGTAAGGAGCCTCATAGGATCCCTTTGCTCTGCTTTCTCCTTTACTCTCCAGGTACAGGTACTGGGAGGCCTTACATCACCATCATCTGACTGCTTCTGCTGTTTAGGTGATGCCTGTGTTTGATCAGGCTCATGTGATTCCTGGCTTTGTGTCTCCTGAAGCTGACATTCCACAGATTCTGTTGGAGCATTTTTTTCATATTCAGCTTCTGAGTATTGGGCCATGACAGTGATTAAATTTCTGATCCCAATTGCTGTCATAATGCAAGGACTACCTTTATCTGCAGGGAATCTGATAAGCAGATATCATGACACAAGAACATAATTGTATAATTGGTGATGTGATGTGATGATGGATGTGTTGTTTTAATATTACTGTAGCTTATTATGGGTGGATTAACTTGTATTCTATTCTTAACATTCAGAATAACAATAATATAAGATCCCAAATTACCGTAGGTTAAATCTTATACTAGTGAGAGCTCCGCTCTAGATTAAAAAGTCTGATTGTATTTGCACAACATGCTAATCTTCAGTAGTGTGTAATTGGGCTGTGCATACCCCCATCCTAACTCCTACATTTGCCATTGCCCTTTTAACCTACAACAAAGGCTTAGCATGTCATGCAAATACAGACTATCTGGATTTTACTTTAGCCAAACAAATCAATAACATCTATACAAAAGGAAAATCAGGATATAGCAAACCATTAGACAATCCCATTGTCAAATGCGTTAAAAAGAGATAAAGTAAACAGCATTAAATAAAATTATACAAGAGTGGATGGAATATAATTTATTGTAGGCTTTAATATGTCTGGTGCTTTAATGAGAAAATGTCTTTACTAAGAGTTGTTTTAAAAAGTTATGTGTGGAGACAAATCAACTGGCTTCTTGAAAACAGTGTACTTCTCTAAATAAAGCATGGCTTATTAAAATGTGTGAATCCAACCACAGAATAATTTAATAAATTTCAGTGAAGTAAAATACATTGAAACTTTCATGATGCATCTTTTTAGATGTTTGAAAAAGATCAGTGTTGGTTTGCTACTGATGCCATGCAATATTTGGGGAGATAGAATAATAAAAACACAGTAAAATAGTCATAGAGTTCACCAAGAAAGACTTTTGATCACCAAGTAATATATCTGTGGGCCTTTAAAAAAACTGAATATAATTCCTTCCATTTCTATGCACAAGATGAGAATGTGATTCCATCCATACTCAAGAGAAAAGTACTGTATCAGCAAACTTGGGAACTTTAGGATTTGCAGAAGTACAAAGACATATTAAAAAAAATATTTATCTGAAGAGGAGGAATACTCCCAAAGCGAATTTTAAACCTAGCAAAAGAATTAACAGCAGAGATAACAGTAAGTTCTCAAGAAAATTTACAAGAGTAGCTGCTATTCTCAATGAAAACATTTCACATTATAGCATTTTGTTGCAACCCCAATTTGTTCATAATTAATCCTCTTAAGTCCTTCCCAGAGGATCTCAAGAGATGTTATAAGGCAGCAGAAAGTTTTTTCTATTTTTGAGACCCTAATATAAGGGGGGGGGAGTTAATAATAAGAGATCATGAATGCGACTTGTTTCTGAGGTGAAAATTGGAAGGGAGTAAAGAGAAAGAGATTTTTTTTAAGCTGTTATTATTATTATTATTATTATTATTATTATTATTATTATTATTATTATTATTATTATTATTATTATTATTTATTGAATTTATATCCCGCCCTTCTCCTTGCGGACTCAGGGCGGCTGACAATCAATTTTTTTATGTGGTTATTGTTAATGTTTTAATTTTAATCAATTTTCCTTTATAAATTTACAACAGATTAATTTTATACTAATTTACCCCTCTAAAAATTGCCCTAGGCCAGTCCCGCTTGTTGGAATAGCCATGTCTTAAGGGCGCGGCGGAAGGAAGGGAGATCAGGGATCACCCTGATCTCTGGGGGCAGCTCATTCCAAGCAACAGATACATATAGGTCAATCCTTCTGGGGATTTGTGGCTATGCATCATTCACCAGTTTATCTGAGATGACTTTCTGCCTATTGGGGTGGACAGCAGTATGTTACTTTGAATATAAAAAGAAAGACATAAATAGCAATGAAGAAAGAGGGTAATAAGAAAAATATTAAACTGCACAGTGGAAACCCCAGGAGAATGACTATTGCAATAACTGACCTCCGATATAGTGCCATTTATTTCATCCCATGGCAGGTTTATAGGTGCTTGTAGGGCTGCAGAGGAACACCAATTTGCCATTGCAGTTTGTTTTGATAACTGAAACTTTCAATAAATCTATATTAAAATCAAAGAGAAAATTAAATAGGCCCAAGCTAGTGGCATGAGGGATAAGGTAGCACATTACTACACTGGCTTAGTCAGGGTCTCGTAGTTCAGTTGCAGGTCACAATACAGTAATAACAATCCTTTGAACTCCAAAAGACAAACCTGAGCAGCAGGCACCAGAACCAACTACAAAATATATAGGAGCAAGGGACCAATCTGTTTGGTCTCTTGTGCTTCATCAGCAAATAATGCTACTTTTTATTTTCTGAGCCATCAGGAGATATGATAAATCCTTCTGAATGAATTCATTCTCAAAGCTCATGGCTTTCCTCTTGTGAAAGCCTGAAACAATATTCTCTTAAGTATTTTCTAATGGACCCTTTTATAAACCCAGCTGGCCTTGGAGTTCAATAAAAATCCCAGAATATTAAACACTTCCCTGCTTTTTGATAAGAGAAAGCTAGTTAGAATCTTAGGAACGTGAATATACCGCTTCACAGTCCTTTACAGTCTTCTGTAAGTGGTTTACAGAGTCAGCATATTGCCCCCAACAATCTGGGTCCTCATTTTACCAACCTTGGAAGGATGGAATGCTCAGTCAACCTTGAGCAGCTCAGGATTGAACTGATGGCAGTCGGTAGAATTGGCCCGCAATACTGCATTCTAACCGCTGCACCACCACGGCTTTTGCTTTCATCCTCTACAGCAGAGGTCCCCAACCTTATGGGCACCAGGGACCGGTTACGTGGAGAGAGGTTTTTCCACAGACCAGAGGGGGCGTAGTTTTGTGTGCTGCCGGCATCCTGCAGATGGGGATTTCCTTGTTTGTGCAGACTGGTTGCTGGCATGCCGCAGCCGGTACTGGTCCACGGACCGGGGGTTGAGGACTCCTGCTCTACAGCGATGGCCATCCTAACATTGGGAATGAAGAGTCAGTTTTCCAGTTAGTACTTTAGAGATTGGATCTGTAAGGTCCCAATCCCTTACTTAAACTTGAGATACCATATCAATCTAATCAGATAACCCAAGTGGAGACTTCTTGATCAAGCAGCACTTTATTTGATCAAATTAAGCAGGTGAGTGGCCAACAATCTGGAACGCTGGCAGAAGTGCCACACCTTAGAAAGTTGCTAGCATTACTTTATAAACTTTGTTAGCCAATGAAAATCAGACAACAGAGCCATTTCATCATAAAGACATCAATCATTCCTGTACACTCCCTTATACCCTCCTTCAGTATATTGCATCCATGTACATGTTTCCCATTCTTGCATGAAATTTCTCTGGTGCAAAAGCTGATTACAAAAAGCAAGAAAGCAACAGTTAAACTAAACAATTTCCCTTTGTTTCAGAACCCTTCAGATCTTTATTTTGATATTCAACCTGATTTTTCTCTAGAATGATACAGCTCTGCTTTAAAATTAGCAGTGTGATCAAGACTTTATAGTTAGGGAACATGTAGTGTAAAGAAATTCTCCAGAAGCTGTTATCACATAAAAATCAGGTCGGTCCATTTTCAATAGAACAACTGACCAAAGAAAAAAAAACTAAAAATACAAAGAAAACAAGATTTTTCTATTCCTAGTCTTGACTATATTAAGAAAAGAAAGAAGGGGATGGTGGGAAGAGAAGGGGAGAAAAACCCCTTTGTTCTTCATAGTTATTTGAAAATCTTGCATGGCATAATCTGAGTTCACTGAAAAAAAAAATCTTGAAGCTTTAATTACTTTTAGAAGTTAAAAAAGCATCATGCTAAAAATTCAGTAACTTTCCTAACCACATATCTCCCAAATGTTGTTTGTCTGTAACTTCCTGAACTTTTAATAACCATCCATGCCTTAATCGCTATGCCAAACTGGCTGTCTTTTACTTTTGTGTTATTAAGGGGTTACAAATTTTTCCTGCTGAAAATAATGATATTATTCCCAATATCATTTGACAGAATAAATTGGGAAGTAATTGGTATACAATAACAGGAAAAGTGAGTTGTGAAACATAGTCAAAAATGTTTGTTATGTTTAAACCAAACATAACAGAGCCATACTTATAAGAAGCAACATGAATATAAAATGTTCACTGTGAATATTAATATTTCCCTAAATATATATCCAAGTTGGTTAATTAGTCCCACTGGCAATGTTAGGAACTGAAGGATTTGGGCTGGTACTTTATTAACTTGTTAAATAAAACATAGTATAATACAAGATTATTCCTTATGGGTATTAAGAGACATTGTCACAATATTTGTACTTAGCAGTAATTACTATGCTGGCATCGAGTCTGTTTTCAAGATGGTTATATAACACTTCTGCCTAATGCTGTTTTACAGCTCTCTGTTTAACTGTACATGGGATAGCTGTTCATTTGGATAGGAGACATACGAAAGACGACAATGAGCCAATGATTTTTTTCTGTTGTAGTCCTTTCCCAGATTCTTAAGCTGAAACATGTTAGTTGGGGAATTCTGGGAGCTGAATTCCATGCATTTTAAAGTGCTGATGTTGAGAAAACCTGGTACAGAGGTAAAGTTGCTAAGAGTTTAGTAAATACTTGTGCAACCCAAAATATAAATTACAGTAAGCTGTTTAACAAGTCTCTTTAGTTCTTTAAGATAGTGTACAATGAGGTTAATAATTTAAGATTTAAGGATAGTTCAGAGGCTACTTGTGGTGCCTATGGATAACCTCGTGATACTGAAAGTCCTGAATTCAGGGGTTCATTAACAGCAGCCAAATTATTTTTTCTTTCCAAAACCAAAAAACAGCTCAAGTTTTAAATCAGAATCTGCTTGGTAAAGCTAACTCAAACCTTAATCTGTATGAGGCAGAGGTGTTTCTGTTCAATCATATGGTGAATCAGGAAACGGGATATAAACTCTTTCAGTGAAGTTACACTATTTACCATTTGAGTGCATTTCTGGATTTAGTTTAAGCTTAGGAATACTGTATGTTTGCATAGTTATCATGTCAAATAGAATTGTTGTGAAGCTGTCAGATCTGATTATGAATATCTTCAAACAGATAAATGTCACAAAGTTATAATTGATGCAAATTATATCATTTTTGTGAAGATGATGCCATACAGTGTCTTAGTTATTCCCCATCTGGTCTACGATAACGTATCTTATATAGCAGTGGTTCTCAACCTTTTTAATGCCGCGACCCCAACCGGTTGTAAGTCGAGGACTAACCCGGTCGTAAATTGAGGACTAAACCGGTCGTAAGTCGAGGACTACCCAACCGGTCGTAAGTCGAGGACTTTCCCTGCCCGGGAGCACCGCACATGCGTGGTTTCGCCCCCTGCGCCAGCCGAGGTGTATCTGGCAAGCGGCAGAGACGGAGCAGGCCGACCACCAGCTGGCCCAGCCCAAGGGAGGTAAGGCACCCGCCGGAAAAGGGGAAAAAAATGGCGGACAAAAAAAATGGCGGACAAAAAAAATGGCGGACAGCCTTGCTTGGCGACCCCCATGAAATGGTCGATCGACCCCAAATGGGGTCCCGACCCACAGGTTGAGAACCACTGTTATATAGAATGGTTTTTTAAAATGTTTGGAAACAACTTGTGCAGACTGTTTTAGATTGAACTGTTCAATGGGACTGGTAATATGAAACGTGACCTCCATGTTTCCTAACCACAGAAGAAGCCCCGATTTTGGCCCCATTAGTATTATATGCACAATTTTTATAATTTCTGCTTATTTTAATTCCATAACATCAGTTACAGCAATGTATATTGTCTACTTTAAAATATTTTAAAATGGAAGAATTTGCTGTTACCCATTAGAGTTTTTGTTTCATCCTATAAGCTGAAAAATGTATAACAACTAGGAAATTTTGGATGGACAGTTATTATTATTATGGAATAAAGGGCATTGTTAAGCCATTTCAGTTTTCCCTGCTTACCAGACTTTCTGTGGAAAGATGGAAGAAAGAAGTAAGTAAGGGAAATTATGGAAAGTATGTTTGTGCGGGACAAATTGTAAGTAATATCTGAACTCCTGATAAGATTTTATGAATGAGACTGAATTATTGCAGAGTAAACCTTTGCCAGGAAGTGCCCCTAGTCTGCTCTCATACATTTAAATCTGTAACTCCTTTTTAATTTGGCCTTAAATTCTGATCACACATGATTCAATATAACAGCTTTTTTTCCCTTCCTCCTACTCTTTCCTGCTTGATGTATCATTTTGTTTGATAAAAAGATCAGAAGATCAGCAAAACTTGGTCACAATTTTATATATATATATTAAAATGATGTCAGTAACACAATTGCCTAACAGTAGATTTCAAAATCTGTGGCAATATTTATAGTCTAAACATTAAAAAACAGAAAAATGAAGTAGTTATGAAAGAAATTTCACGGGGAGCATAATGTTAACTTAAAGCTTGCTGCACTGCCAAGAAAGGGAATTGAAAGAATCACATAGAAATTCCATACTTTGTGTGCTGCCATAGAGATATTAACTCCATTAGCTACAGTAAGCACATATAGATTAAAGCCATTGTTTCACCTCTTACCTGATTTGTCTAGCAAAAAGAATGGGGACAGTGACAGCAATTCTACCGTCTGCATCTCATCATTTTTCCTTATTTTTCCTCATATAGTCTCAATAATTTATGAACAGACTCTTATATATGCAACAAGAGTAAATGAACGTTTTCCATCTATAATTTCAATATGTTGCTTGTGCACTTCCAGTATGAAGATGGGATGGATCCGGAGCAAATGATTGAGGAACAGGGACATTGTTAAGTTTGAGATGATTCTAGATAACGTGTCCTAGCATCAGCATAGTTCATTTTGACAAACAGGCAAGCCTAAATAAATGTTATGGGGTGTTAGCTTCTGCTATAGGCATAATCTCAGATTCTTGGGCCTTAGTATTAATGTACAAGGGAACTGCTATATCAGAGATTTTGAGAACCAGTTTAGGATAGTAGCTAAGATGCTGGGCTAAAAACTAGGCAAGTATGAATTCTAAACTATCCTGAGATATAAATGCCAGCTGAGTAATTTTGGGTTAGTCACACTTTCTTAGACAAACATACCTTACAGGGCTCTTGTGAGAAAAATACTCAGGAGCATTAGGTAAGTATGCTGCCGTAAACTGATCTCAGAACAAAGGTGGATTGAAAATTTAATAAACGAAACAGACTTTACAACCCATGGCATCTTCACTATTCCTATGAGTTTATATCGCTATATAAAGAAGGGAAGGAAGTTGAATTCCTATCTTGCTAAAAATACATTATAATAACATTGTTATTACCAAATGTTGCTTTCTGTTTTTGAGAGCAAACAAAAGGGGAAAAAGACTGAACCTTAACAGGTATCACTCAGATACAATAATATAGCCAAAGATACCAGGTACCTTGCTTCATTTCAAAGTAAATAAACTATCCATTATGATATAAACAAAATGTCCCTTGTAATGTTGTAAGTGAAGTAATTATTACCATATAACGAAGGCCTCCATTTAAAGAAGATCACTATTATGGATAAAAATAAATGCTATAATAAAAAAATTTCAGAACCTAAGATCTTTTCAAAGATTGTATTGTGCTCATTTCCTCTAGTGATACTCTGTACAGCAGTATCTTCCATACTAAAGAAACAAAGGGTTGTTCCCTGCTTTTGTTCTTTTTCCATACCTGAACTTCTGCCTGATAAAGCAATACTGCACTTTATTTCTTTGAACTGCTGTCTTCTTCCACAATTATGAGTTTCGCTTGGTTTTGAAAATGCATTTGTGAGCCATTTAGAGTCATGTACTGAATCAGTTAAGTCAATAAAACACATTGAGTTGCCTAAACTTGGACTTCACAGGGAACACCTGTAATACATAGAACATAATATTAATCTTTGAGAGCAAATAGCACTAGCAAATAGACTAGATTTAACCTTAGGTTAGACATCATGCAGCTGAAGTAAGACTGTGGAAAATAGATTTGGCTGCAGTTTAAATCTAGTACTTTATCTCTCCTCTACCTCATCTCTGCCTGATGCTTATTATAAACGTTAATTACAAATATTTTATATTAAAATAATAAGGACATGTAAATATTATATGCTACATTCACTGATATGTAACAACCAGTTTGGTATAGTGGTTAAAGATCTGGTCTAGAAACTAAGAGACTGTTAATTCTTGAACTGTATTAGGCATGAAAGCTAGCTGAGAATTTGGATGTCATTCTCAGTGCAACTCACCTTTCAGGGCTGTTAAAGGAAAATAGGGCACAGCAGTATTAGATATGTTCACTGTCTTGAAATATATATATATGAAAAAGGATAAATATAGAATAATATGTCACACCCAGTATTCAGTGCATGAACAGAGGGTTTTTTGTCTCCTGCTGCTTCCTTCCTGTGTGTTCCAAATATAATTGTGAAGATCTTCCGAACTTCTAAAGCAGGTTGGAAGGCTCACAGGAACAGGATAATGAAAGAGAAAGATGGAATGAAAATACATCTTCTGCATAATCTGACATCTTCAAATGAATGAGGCATTTTACTACGAAACAGGTTATTTGTGAATGTGTATGTATGTGTGTGCGTGGGTGTATATTTCACACGTCCAGCAACTTTATTAATTAAAGTACTCAGAATTCAAAGCAAAATATTGTCAAGATTAAATTTGACAGCGAATGATATAATATGCGTGAAGTTAACGCAGTTTTTTGTGCGATAACGCTGATCCGAGCTGCTTCCTTCCTGAACTAACTCGTCAGAGAACGGAGAAGTCCAAGCAGTTACCTGCGGAATCTCTCCCCGCCTTCCTCCGCCAGGATTCAAAACTACGTATCCCACAATGCCAAGGAAGTAAGAGGCGCGCGGCAATATTTTTTTGTGCGCATGTCCACCACTAAGAAGTCCGCCCTCTAGGGCGGGAACCTCAGTTGGGGTTGGTCGAGATTGCTGTCGTTTATATTGAGTTCGAGGGTCAGAGGGCGCGAAGGTGAGTGGCTGCTGTTGGGGACTCGTGGTGCTGAGGGATGGGGGCGACCGGGGCTGTCCTGGGGGCGGGGGCGTGGGGGTTCGTTGACTGGTGAAGTGTCTGAGGGGCAAGGATGGGAAGGGCCTGCCGGTTGGGACTCTGACGGCCTAAGTGGGCCCTGAGGCCAAGATTGGGGGGCGCGGTGTAGGCTGCATTGGGGGATGGAGCTCGGCCCGCGGTGACGGATTTTACGAATCCCCGCCGATTCTGGGACGTGGAATTGCCAGCTTCCCTGCTGGTGCTGGCTGGGTCGGACGGGGAGGTTTCAGAAGCTCAGTTAACAGGATCAAGAGAAGCGATGATTTGGGAGGTGGAGGTACAAGGGAGGAAGACTCGAGAAGGCCTGGCTGGCAAGTTGCGTTGGGGAATCTGGGTGCCGGGTTAGTCGGTGTGATTTACGGAGCAAAAAGAGAAATAAATATTAGGGGGAGGAAGGGCTATTTATGCTTGGTGGGAAGGAATGGATGTACTCGTTCCGAGATTTTGTTAATGCCAAAAAAGTCTTTTATATGTTGTATTGGTACGTGAATTTATCAGTTTTAGGGGCAAGACTCTTCCACTCCCTGCGCTTTGCTCCTGAAGCTAGCAAAGTTATCTAAAATTCAGACTGGGAGAATAAAAGGACAAATAATTGAAAGGCAGTTGCTCAGATTGATTGGTAAGAGCTGAGTTTAGACTTCAACCCGAAGTGATACAGATGTTTGGGGTTTTTTTTTTGTTTGTTATGACTGGGGTAAACATGTTAAAAATCAAAAGTCTGTCAGAGTGAAGTCTAGAACTCAAAAATGATAGGCACAGTAGAGATTGGTAGTTTATTAGGCTTGTTTTTCTGCAAGTTGGTGGAAAAATACCATGCCAATGGTTTCTCTTTTAAATAATAGCTTCTTTTCTGCTGCAATAAACGGAGTATTTGGGGCTGTAAATTGGAAAAATAACAAGGATAAATATGTGGATAGATGTAGATACATGCTCTTTGAAAGAAAGTAGGTTTCTGGAGAAATGCATTGATGAAGGTACTGTCACTGAGTAGGCTGCAATCCTAAAGTCTTTATTAGGCAGTACATCTCATTACCAGTAGGATCTCCTTGACAATATTGTATTCACAGGATGCACTCTTTAAAGACCTGGAAACAGAAATCTGGTTAAAATATATCTGTTACTATACTGATTGACAAATGTGAGCTTGCATTGTGTTAAATATGCCAAACTAAACATTTAATAAATACAAGATTTTTAGATATATACCGATTCCTCTGCAAATAATTGCCTGTCCTCCACTTAAAAGACTTAAGGGGAAAAAAAAGTCCATTTGGTAACTCTCTAGGCCGGTGATGGCGAACCTTTTAGAGACCGAGTGCCCAAAAACTGGCCCCGCCCCTGCTCCGCCCCACTCCGTCCCCCGCCCTGCTTGCCCGTAGGGCCACTCACCTCCTCCAGGGCCTGCCGCAGATCGCCCAGGCAGCCCAGCAGCGCCACAGCGCCAATGGTGGCCACGCCCTCTGTCCGCGCCCCGCAGCATCAATTGTGCATGATGGGGCGTGTGGCAGAGTCTTGTCCACGCTGCCTGGCTGCCATGTCCTTGGCTGCTCTGCTCCGCGTAGGCCACGCTCGGGGGCAACTCTCCTCCAGGGGGCTGCTGGTGAGGGGGTCGTGGGGGGAGGCGAGCTGGGGCAACAGCACGTGTGCCCACAGAGAGGGCTCCGCGTGCCGCCTCTGGCACGCGTGCCCTAGGTTCGCCACCACTGACATAGGTCATCTGATTAGCCATCGTGCATTTTTCTTGTATCATGTCATGATCATTGTTTCCCACTGATAGGTTCTTGCTACACAAGTATCTTCTTACTATGTCAAATCTTCCTTTTCTGATGAACATTGAATTTAGGTTATATATTAAATTTACGTAAGGGTTTATCTCATCATAAGCCATGTGCACACTGGGTTATGTTAGTTGACAGACATTGCACTAAGATATATTGTGGCTTGCTGTTTTTGCAATCACATATTTTGATGATCCATTCATTATAGCTTATTTATGAATAAGCCATTATGGCTTGTTCAAATGAAGTTAAAATCTTGGCCAGTATAATTTATAATCATTACCATTTTAAATGATTGTAGATATAGTATATTCTAGAGAAAATTGACTGTTTCTTTCTACCAAAACATGTTAAAAATACCTTAGGGGTCTTTAATATATTTATTTAGCTAATATATTTATATACCGCTATCATTATAGTATGTGCTGTACTTGATGAAGAATCTAACTATAGCACCTGATCATTCAGGGCTTCAATATTTTATTCCTCTGTCATTTAAAATCCAAACAGAAGAAAAGATATAACAGTTGACACTTGGACTATATGCAATTCTCCCCTAAACAGTCAGTCATCATTCATGTATTTTTCAGTTTCTTCATCCATTTTGATTGTTTGATTTGGATTATTCTTGAAACATTTTGCAGCTACTTCATAAACTTCAATATCTAATCAAGAAGCATGCCTTTCTATCTAGCAAGATGTGAGTTTTATATCATTGCAAGACTTTTTTCACTTAAAATATCAGCTATAACCTTCAACCATGTTTCTTTAGATTTAAGTATCAGTCTGAAATTTGCTTCCTCATTTGCCAAGAAGAACTTCTTTACAGCACCTTCTATTAGCATTTGGTTAGACTTAGATGAGGTAATCACATACTGTATATTCATTCAATATTTGGCAGTTGCTTTGCCTGGAATTTTGCCTGGAAGCTTAACATTGCTTTGCCTGGAATTTGTCCTGGTCTGAAGTGGCTTCTTAATGACAACTGATAAATCTTCTGTATTTTAGTGAGATGTGTCATACAAAGTAGCTGTCATTTCTGGTTAATATTAACAGGAATTTCAAAGTGTATTGTATTGAAATTGTATTTCTCTTCCAATGCTGTTTAACTAAAAAAAATGCTGTCTACTCTACATTTGCACATCAAGAAGAGCCATGGTTTAGGGAGCTACTTTATATGGATTACAATGTAACTAGTCTGTCAACGCCTAAAAAGGAATTGGGATAGTTTACAATTATACAAATATGTCTTTAGTATTATTTAAAAATAAAAAATGGCATAGAGTATTCACTTTACATGCTATACAAAAAGCAGTTGAACAGAAATATGTCACAGCTAGTTACTGAATATAAAACATTGTCATGAATTAAAGTTTGATATGAATATTAATGACAACTTGGGGAATAAAACCTTAGATATATTAGGAAACAATATTTTTTAAATCATATTTGTGTAACTATTCATCTCAAATGAATGTGACTGAGCAGCATACAAATATGCAGAGATATTTTCATTCCATATTTTGTAATGTACTTGCTTTGGTTTGTAGTGGTTGATATTCATCATTGGATGAAAGTTGTCAATATTTGGGTGTTGCTATTGTAGGAGTCTAGTAACTATAAGCATAGAACTTTAATAATAATGACATTAATAATGACTTTAATAATAATGACATTAAACGCATGCTGTCTGATTCACAGTGATTTGGGATGGCTCAAAACAATCACATAAAGGAATTACAGTAATTATCATAATATGGTGGAAAATGGGAACAAACTATTTTGGGGTGGATGCATATATTTTTTAACACAAGCACTATAATAGTCTTTTTCAAATCCATAATATATTTTTTAATTTAGTTATAGTAGTTAAATTAATAAGACCACCTTTCCAATTATCATGACTCTGGCTAGCTAACAATAGTTAAAAACCTAGAAACATAATAAATAGATAATCGGTAGCCAAGATAAACCATGAACAAAAATCTATGCAATATTTTCTAACATCTGTTCCGTATATAATGGTTCTGTAGCCATATAACGCCGCTGCTGCGCGAGCTGCACTGGCTACCTGTGGCCTTCCGAGTGCGCTTCAAGGTGTTGATCACCATCTTTAAAGCGCACCATGGCATCGGACCTGGCTACCTCCGAGACCGCCTTCTGCCATAGATTGCCTCCCACCGGCCGATACGCTCCCACAGAGAGGCCCTCCTCAGGGTGCCGTCAACCAGACAGTGTCGGCTGGCGACCCCCAGGGGGAGAGCCTTCTCTGTGGGAGCACCCACCCTCTGGAACGAGCTGCCCCCAGAGATCCGGGTGATTCCGGATCTCCCCTCCTTTCGCCACGCCCTTAAGACTTGGTTATTTCAGCGGGCAGGACTGGCCTAGGGGTATTTTAAATTGGTTTTTAACAAAAATTTTGGTATAAGCGGCCTATTGAATATCTATTTTTAATTACTTTTAAATTTTGTATTATATCGTATTATTGTTTTTAAGTTGGCTGTAAGCCGCCCTGAGTCCTCCGGGAGAAGGGCGGGGTATAAATTTAATAAAACTAAAACTAAAACTAAACATATTGGCTTGGAGTTTTGGAAGTTGCATTCCCAGTACAATTAAAAAATAAGCTACCGGTACCTAAAAACTATGGTGGTCTAGATGGATATAACTGATTTGTTCTTCAACATCAAGTATATATACAATCTTACTGCACTTAACATTTGCTTATTGTTAATCACTAAAATAATTTCATTCTTTAGTCTTTAGTCAAATCATTGTTAAAAGTTATGAATATTGGATTGGTTACTTGTTCACAGAATAAGCAATATTTGTACAACCTTAAGGTCTGAAAAGGATTCTGAAGTCAAAGAGATTATTCTAAAATTGGCTTGACTCTTGCATGTCATGGATTATAAAGGAAACTAAATTATTCCATTAGCTTGCTAGGATTGTATAATTTAAATTGCCCATTTTCATGTGAGAATTCTATCCCATCTTCTATAAAAACTGAAGGTTTATTTTGATCTCACTATTTTGAATGAATCAGTATCAATCTGAGTAGTATCCCAAATTACAGAATTGCTAGAATAAATTGATCAAGTTCTTCTTGGTTTTGGCTCTTGGTCATTTTAATACAGTAGATAATTTTTACTAAAGGCTAAATAAGAAAGTATTATCCATTTATTGGGCTTGGCTGTTAAGAACATTACAGTATTTTATTTTGCTGTGCTGGACAGGAGGAATTATTTGTTGTGTTTTCATTCCTTTGAAAAAATGCTGTGACTTCAGGCTTAATTCATTGACCTGTATGATTTTATTCTATACTGTTATATCTACATAGAAGAATATATTTTCATTAGTATATTGATAATATTCTATCCATACGAAAAAGAAGTATAATTCTTACGGTCCAGACACTTTTTATGATCAGGATGCCTTTATACCCTTTTGGTCGATGCACTAGAGGTGGATCTACTCTTGATATGACCATAATTGATCATAGCCATACATGTTAGAATATTGATTTGTTTATATCTTGAAAATCTGATTTTAGTTGTATTGATTGGTGACTGGGCCATAATGGATACAAAAACAATTATCTGGCATATCCTAATTTTTATTAGAGTCTACTCTTTCCCCTGCACTATATTTTCTCCCTGCGACTGTAGAATGATGTCAGAAAATAAAATTGCAATGAATTTATCTGCTTTTTATTGAAAATCAGCTATTGAAATTATCTGTCTCATTTACGTACATGTACAGATTTGATTTGTTTTATTATAAAATTTACCTATAAAATTCAAATATTGGTCCCATAAAGCTGAAATTCATAAGCTTTTTTGTCTCCATGTAAACATTAGTTGCAAATCTGAGTATCATTAAGTGTTCATAGGTCAGTGATGGTGAACCTTTTAGAGACTGAGTGCCCAAACTGCAACCCAAAACCCACTTATGCATCGTTGAGTGCTAGGTGGGCGTGGCCAATTGGGTGGGCGTGGCCCATTGGGTAGGCGTGGCTGCGGTGGTAATGGCAGACTGGGTGGAACTAAAAAGTTCAATCAATCCTAACTTTGCAAGATCTTTTTTTCCCGCGAGAAGTTGAAATTGACTGATTGAACCTTTTTTTTTGCACACGGCGGCAGAGGCCTAAAGCGAAAAGGTTTTATAAAACCCAGCTGAAGGCCTAGGACTGGGGTGACGGCGCGTGTGCCCACAGAGAGGGCTCTGAGTGCCGCCTCTGGCACCCGTGCCATAGGTTCACCACCACTGATCTAGGCTGTACTGTAATGTGCTTGTAGGTTTAGCTGAGCATGTGTAAATCCAGGGTTATACCCAAACCAGAATAAATTTTGTTCAATATACAGTGATACAGAACTTTGTATCATATGTGAATGATTTTTTTTATTCCTAAAATTAATCTGATTTTGAGATGGTAGGAGAAAGGAATAAGGTTCTTGTATAGTACTACTTCAGAACAAGTGTACTTCCACAAATTTTAAATAAAAGTCTACAATTTCAAATACACTTGTCCATATCGCTTCATTCTTAGGGCCAAGGGTTGAGTGGAAAATCCATTGTTACTTTTCAGGGCTGTATCAGTTTGATGAAATGCGTATACAAAGTGGGAGATGGTGTGATGGCCTACAATGAAGTGGTAGTCTCCCAGGAAGGAGGAAGCACATTCCAAGGTGGGGGCAAAACAAGAGACAACAGAGCCTGGAGATAGAGGAAGAGATTTAGGATAGCCATTTCCTAAAAGTATATCTATTAGGGTGAGAGTGGTATAGCTTTAGTCTGGCAAGATTCTGTCTATACGGTATGAATAAATAACTGAATTGTTTTATGTCATTCTTGAGCTGGGCTTGACAAGAACCTTTAACAAATTCAGGTATGACCCACATGAGCAGGGCTGTGGAGTCGATAGATAAATGTTTCGACTCCGACGCCTCAGTTTTTTGTACTTCCGACTCTGACTCCTCTGTATTAATATGCGAATGTATTTTATACATTCCTTGAAGGAAAGAAAGGCAACAGTGGGAGGATCCAGGAAGGGGCATTTATTATAAAACATGATTTCCCTAGTAGAATCCCATAGTCATGTTTAAAGTTTAAGCTAACAATCGGAGTTTACAAGTTTTTATAGCCTTAGCTGAATGACAGCAGTTTTTCCNCTTATCAGTGAGAGGCTAGGTTACCCATGGGCGCTGCGTTCCCTGTAACAGCAGAACACAACACTATGGAAAGTATAAGTATTGCCGCTCCTAATTGTGCGTTGCGTGCCATATAGTGAAGCACATGAAAAGCATGCTTCTTCACGGTCACTTAACGTGTTCGTTTTGCGGTTACGTGAGGCACTGCATGCATTGGTCTATTCTTACAGTAGAGAAGTCATTAATTATAACTTTTTGTGAATTGGGACATTTAAACTTGCTTTTTTTTAAATTCCAATCTAAATTTAGTAGGAGTCGGAGTCGGTGCATTGTTTGCCGACTCCGACTCCAGGTACCCAAAATTTCCTCCGACTCCTCGACTCCGACTCCACAGCCCTGCGACATGAGATCACAATCAAATATACATTTTATTTCTCTTACCATTTTCTAACCTATTAAAATAAATATAATGCAGGGACATACAGCTGACTACTTCACTTTTTTTGTAGAAAATGCTTGGAGAGAGAGAAGAACTCTGTCTTTTGGCCCAAGCTCTCTATAATAGTAGGAGAAAGTTTGTGAACCTTTTAGAACTATCTGTAGTCATGCAGTATTGTGACCTGCAATAAGTTTAAGATTTTTCAAAATTATATGAATAGATGAAGAGATTCTGGTTAAATGAACAATATCCAAATATAGTCAGAACTGAAGAAGCTTCTTGGATGAGGTGAAACATTTTCAAGGGAAAAAAAACCAAGAAAATCCAGTTGCCTTTTGAAAAGCACCTTTGGTACAGACATGACCTGAATGTTTGAGAATCACCATTGACAGTCCATTCTTAGAAAAAGTAATAATGGTGCAGTATTTTCATCATCTGTACCATATCTGTCTGATTATGGTTTGACTAGACTTCCAAAGTCTTGGAAGTTATTTTGTAGCCCTTTCTAGTCTTAGGAATATCAAGAATGGTGGTGGATTGGATGCCACAAGATCTCTATTAAATGGTGGAACACTTGGGTGTAAATGCATCTTAATATCACTCAAATCCAAATTTATAATTTAACAAAATACAATGAAGTAAAAGGTTGCACACTTTTATTCTAATTAGAAAGCATAGATGGCTTGCTAATAGTATTTTCTACCTAAGGTGGCTGAAGAAAAGATAGATGCAATTTTGGATTGCATCAACTGAACTACATTTTCAAATAATTTGAAGTAATAGTTTCAAGAGACCTGGTGGCGCAGTGGTTAGAATGCAGTACTGCAGGCTACTTCTGCTGACTCCCAGCTGCCAGCAGTTTGGCAGTTCGAGTCTCACCGAAAGCCTTCCATCCTTTCGAGGTTGGTAAAATGAGGACCCAGATTGTTGGGGACAATATGCTGACTCTGTAAACTGCTTAGAGAGGGCTGTAAAGTACTGTGAAGCGGTATATAAATTTAAGTGCTATTGCTATTTTATTCTTCAATGATCAGACCCTAATCTTGAATACTGCATCCAGTTTTGCACTCCACAGTTGAAGATGACTCAGACAAACTAGAACAGCTTCAGAGAAAAGCAACAAGGATGATCAAGGGAATAGAAACTAAATTCCATGAAGGAATTGGATATACTTAGCCTTGAGAGAGGAAAATTGAGAATGTTTACAATAAGCAATAAGGGTATCACAAAGAAGGAAGTCAGGCCTTGTTCTCTATAACCTCAGAATACAGGATATGATGTAATGGATTTAAACTATAGCAAGGCTGTATCAAGTTAAATGCTAGTAATGATTTCAATAAGAGCAATTTTACAGTAAAACCAATTATACAAAAGGTATACATCCTTCACTGGATGTATTCAAGCAGAAGATGGACATCATCTGTCATAGAACCTTTAATTTGGTTTCTGGCACGGGACGGGATTGGACTTGATGGTCTGAAAGATTTGAACTTAATGACTCTCTGTGAACGTGGTTATTTGCAGAGCATTATCTTGCACCGGAAAGCATGTACATAACATGATTTAAACATGTCTTTTACAATTATTACCAGTTCAGTCATATAGTCATTAATGCAACTTTTTCAAACCCTGATTCCAGTGTTGTTGTATTATATAATCTAGCCAGCTGAAGAGGATATGATTTGTCCCAAAACTTGTGGGGAGGGATCCAATATTTTTTTATTATTTATTTATTAAATTTATATACCGCCCTATCTCCCTTACGGGACTCAGGGCGGTGAACAGGCGATACTAAAAACCACGATAATAAATAAATAGTTTCTGTTCTAAAATCGAATTAAATAACAGGCCTGTTCTAAAAACACACCCATACAAAAACCCCCACTGAAACATAATCAAACTACGCCAGGCCGGCCGCACGNGATGGGCCTTCAGGGCTCGGCGAAAAAGGCGCAGGTCCGCAACTGTACGTAGGTCGGGGGGTAGGTCATTCCAGAGGGCAGGAGCTGCCACAGAGAAGGCTCTCCCCCTGGGGGTCGCCAGCCGGCATTGTCTGGCCGACGGCACTCTAAGGAGGCCCTCTCTGTGAGAGCGGACTGGTCGAAGGGAGGTGTTTGGTAGTATCTAAAACTGAAAAATCATTGTCTTAAGCTTTCTCGTGCAATTTGTTATGGATGGCTTGAACAGTGCCAGGCACATAAAGCTATAAGGTAAATGTTCTGGTCCTATTTTATAAATCATTGCTGTGGCGGCAATACATGTGTGCTACTATTTACTAGACTGATTTGTATGATTTAAGGATTGTATTAATCACATTTACATTGGAACTACTACTTTGAAATGTGGTTCAAATTGACAGCAATGATCAGGGTGTCTTTTTATTTTCAATCCCACTGTCTCCCTAAAGAGTTCAGTGTAGCATTCTTGATCCATTCTATGTTGTATCCTCCTGGGAAGTTTAGACTGGGAGAAAGTGATTTCATATCTGAGTGGAGTTTTAAACCTGCTTTTCCCTGGTTTATGTACAATGCTCCTTCCATTATAGCACATTGGTCCTAATAATTAATTCTGAACTTTATCAACCATTGTATTACCATAGTATTTAGTAGTCTGGTTTACTGATAGTTACCAATCTCAGTGGATGTCCTCCTGATACCCAGTATATTCTGGTTGGGGTGGAGGTTAACACTGGCCTTAAAGAAGACTGTTTCCAGCATGCATTTGGGAGGGACATGTATAATATACAATCTGCCATCATTTTGTTTCCATTTTCTCTTTGTCTTCCTCTTCCTCCTTCCCTCCCCTTCCCCTTCCCTCCCCCTTCTTCCTCTCCCCCCCTCCCCTCCTCTCCTTCTTGGGAGTGCCCTTTAGTTAGTGTTGACTCCTGGCAACCGCCTGGAATAGTTCTGCAGTTTTCTTGGCAAAATTTTGGAACTGATTCACCATTGTCTCCTTCCTAGGTTGAGGGAGACTGAGTGGTGCAAGGTTATCCAGCTGGCCTCATGCCTAAGGAAGGACTAGAACTTTTCCAGCTTTTAGCCTGACACTTTAACCAGTACACTAAACTGGCTCTCATGTCTCTTTTAGTAATTTGATTATTACACAGATAGTCCTCAACGTACAACTGTATTGGAGCCTCCCCATTATGCTTGCAAATGGTGATGGCCATTAAGCTATATGGCCTCGCTTATTGACTCTTATCCCCTGATTTTCCTGATGCAGTCGTTAAACAACTTTGCAGGTTGTTAAGCAGAGCATGTGTGCCTTAGTTTGGGGGAGGTCCTGGGAGGCTTAGTGCAGACTCACTCCCATCAGTCCCGTATTTCTCAAGGTCTCCCCATCCCCTGAGACACCCCATGCTTTGCTTGCCAACTGTCCCCATAGCTCTTGAGTCTGCTTCCCCTCCCCAGGTCCCTACAGGCCTCCCCGCCGGTCACTGTCCCTGCAAGGCTTAGGCCTCCTCCCCACCAATCACGTATCACTTGTTTACCTTTTGAAGATCTCTGTAGCTCTAGACCAGGGGTGTCAAACTGCCGGCCCACAGGCTGGTTTCATCATACCGAAGCCGCGCCCACCCCATTGCTGGCAATGCAAAAAGAGTTGCGATACGTTGCGACACGTCACATGACGAGGTGAGTTTGACACCCATGCTCTAGACTGCTGAACTGAGTACATTAATTAAGTAGAATGGATTGCTTTGTCACACGGTTGTGTGGTGCAATTCTGGAAATGGCTGCCATTTTTTAAGGGATCACAATTCAAGGTAGCTGCTTGGAAAATGGTGGTCGCTTCCAAAATCATGGCACACAGCCACATGATGAAATGATCCATTCTGCTTCCCTAATCCAAACTCTGGAGATTTTCAAAAGATAAGTGAGGCGGAGGAGGTTATGGAGCCTGGTGGGCTGGGAAGCAGGCTCTAGGTCTGCAGGGATCTGGTGGGGCAGGATGGTGGGGGAGATATGCAATGGGGGGGTTGGCACACAGTGCCCCTGTGATTGGTTGTAAGTATGAAAAACTGCGGCTGTTACAGCAGCTATAACTTTGGGACCAGGTCAAAAGTTGGTCTTAGGAAATTTGCTATAACTTTGAAGAGCTGCTGAGTGACTAAGAGTTTGTTAGCTGTCTTGGATCCTATTGATGCAGAAATGGTAGAAGTGCTTTAAATAAGTGATGTGATTATTAGAAGCTAATTTCCAGCTTTTGTTCAAATACATAAATGGAAGTAGTATTTCCTAAATAACATTAAAATGAAGAAGTCTGTATTTGTAGAGTGATTCCACTTTTTTTTTTCTTTTGAAGTTCCAGATGCTACCAGGTGTTCAATGATCGTACTTCTCGGTTCAACAGCAGCAAGGCTTCACCTCAGATTGTGCCCAAGATTGAGGACTCCTCTGCTCTCCTTTCTGTTATTTAGTGTTTTCCAGAGGAACAGCTCCACTAAAACCGGGAAACTGGCTTCTCACGGCTTTGCTTCCATGGCAGCAATGTCATCCTTTCCCCCACAGAGGTATCATTACTTCCTAGTGTTGGATTTTGAGGCCACGTGTGACAAGCCCCAGATCCACCCTCAGGTAATTATTTGGCTTCAACTCGTTTCTCCTTTCATAAAGGGAGTGGTGGTGAGGTAGATGGGAAATGTCATAGGAAAATGTTTTTAAAATGTTATATCAATAAGGGGAATAGAGTATTGTAGTATTTGATTGTGCTTAATTGTGCCTAAAATCCATGTAACCTGTGTGCCAATTCTAAAGAGACAACCTTTTACAAGAAGTGCCAACTGAAAGTCACAGATGGTGTAAGATATTACCGTCTAGGGAGATGAGGCAAGATAAGCCTTCTGTATGAACTTCTTCTTTTCTTCTGTGTGGTCCCTAGACATGAACTTCTCCGTTTAGTGTGTTAAAGGTAGATAAGTCATCCATTGGGTTAGGCGTGGGTGGCAAGCTGTATAAGAATGACACGCTGGAAATAGCCCAGTGTTCAGAATCTGTCATGCTAATGCTCTGAACCATTGTGCACAAATAAACCTGTCTTCTCCAACCCTTCGTGGTCTTGTCTTCTGATGTAAGTATCGTGGTTTTTTCCACAACAGTGGGATAGAAAGACTTTTGCATTCTGTTCTGTATTATTTCCCATATCTTCTGAAGGATGGAGATCATTCTCACTATATAAATGGATAACGGTATTTGAGAGACCAACACGATTCCAGAGAAAGTGATGTTGCTTTTTGTTTCTTACAGCTCCTCCTTATGTTTTCTCTTGCAAATTGATAATCCACTTTATAATTTCAAGTTGTATGAGGAGTATGAGGGGCAACATGAAGGATTTCCGCTTTTGTGCCTTCCATGCTGTGATTTTCTGAAAATGAATTTGGCGTTCTTTCCATTTTCTATCTAATTTTCAGTGGTAATAAACTTTGCAAATGACATAATATGTGGTGTGACCATGCATCCTTATTTACTGGATTCAGCAGAACAGCTAGAATAACGACATCCCTAAGTATTCCCTTGTTTTCATTAGTTGCACTTGGATGTTAAATTACAAGCCTAAAGATTTTTGTATTGCTTTAAAATTAAGTTCCAGATGTTCCCACTTGCAGGATAAACTAAGATTGTACTACTGTTTCTACCAAATCTCACACTCAAACGGGCAGTGCATGTCTTTTTGAAAATCTGTTAGAAACTACATAATTTGATCTATTTTTCTCTACTGCAAGGTTCCAGTTTTCTACTATTAAAAATAATGATTCTTCATGTACAATGTAACATTGTTTAGGTTTAGCTGATTTCCCTAATCTGTTCTCATTAAACATGTTTTATTTACCAAGCTTGAGGTAAGAATTTTGGCAAGGATGTTGGGAAGTGGAATGGGAAGGAATATTTACTACTATATTTGGAGGCAATATAAGGGCCTAAAAATATGATAACACTTTTCCTATCGATTACTATAAAAGTGAGAGACAAAAATCCACTCTGTACCATCCATGTTCTTGTTTTTAACCTTGAATCGTTGTTAATCTTAATTTTAGTACTTTTAATGTTTTTTATATGTACTGTATACTTTTATACCATTGTAGGCCACCCAGAGTTATAATGGTGAGATGGGCACCATATAAATTTAATATGTAAAATAACTAAAAATAACAGTGAATAATGCATATGCATCTTCCAGTTTTTCTACAGCAAAGCAAATCAGTATTTTAAAAAATCAAAGAGAACATTTTTTTGTATATTGCATTAGACCTGCTTAATTTTATTATTATTTTGAATCGCTGGGAGGACTTCTAGTTTCACTTCTTAAGATTTTGAATTGGAAAACATTGTTAAATAAAATTAGTCTTTCAGGTATTATGGTGATGACTACTTGCAGTTCTGGGTTTAAGTGGAGCTGTGATTTGTGCATTGATTTTACCTTGCATTTTATCACCTTGTGCCAATATTCTTAGTCAGTGTGTCACTTTTGACTGAAAAATTTCTTCTTTTAGTGTGCATAAAAAATTGAAGTATTTTTGAAGTATTTTTAAACTTCATGAAAGCCTTTGCCTGAAACATTGCTATGTTCTAATGGGACAGTAGTGTCTGCATTGCGAAGGAAGGAGCTCAGATGTCTTTTCATTTTGTGATAGTTTCATCCAGTTTTAGAAGTCAGTCATGGGCCATAACCTTGTTACAATTGGAAGGAACAAGAGATAGGAGGCCTATGGTTTTCATTAACTTATTTCCAATAACTGCAGAAAAACTGAAAGATATTTCTTATTATTTTTGCTGCCAATTTCAGCTCCTTTTTTCAGCTCCTCTTTCTAGTTTAGTCTGAAGAGTATCAATAATCTTGTGCTCTCCGTTATTACGTTTGGATCAAAAACTAGATAAACTGTTTTGAATACATGGCTGTCTCTGTAGTAGGTTATTCTATTGCAGGGGTGTCAAACTGCCGGCACGCAGACCGGGTGCGTCATGCGGAAGCCGCGCCCACCCCATTGCCGGCAATGACAAAACTGTTGCGATACATTGCGCGACGTCACATGACGTCGCGAGTTTGACATGTCTGTTCTATTGAAAGCAGCTTACCTGAAAGAAAATGAAAGTTTACTTTTGTTTTTCAAACTTTTCTGTAATCCTGAGGATTTTGGGGAAGTGCTGTTGATTGTTTAAAACTAATTTTACAGAAATATTTTAATTTTCCCTGCAAAAGCCTGTCAAAGTTATACATTGATATTACTACAGTATTGTTGAATATGGGCTTGGTCTGCATCATTTTGATGCAAACCCTGATGCATGTAGAGCTGGTTTACAGCTGGTAGTAAAATGGAGCATGAGTAGAATACAATTACTGTAGTTTTAAAGAGCTATATCCCCCAAGTCCTTTCTGTAGCATGGTACAAGATGTGCTATATATTTTGAAGGTAAGATTGCTCATTAAAGCTGGAAATTATTTATTTAGATTTCTTCAGGAACTGTATCTATGTCATCATTGCCTGATCATGGAACTCTCTATCCAGGACAATCAGCTTATATTTGTATAAAAATGTGTAGAGGCACTAAAAATAACTTTATTCACAATATATTGCTAAAAATAAGAACTTGTTAAATATTTTTTTCTTTACTGCTGTCTTCTTTAGTGTGAACCTTGAGAGCACATTTAGAGAAAGCAGCTGATAGGTGAATGACTCAGGGCTTAACTAGCTTGTGAGTTAAATGAAATAAGAAATAGAGGGCAGGGTTTTAGAGCACTGGATCAAACTCAGTTTGAAGAGCAAACACCTGAACTAGCTAGGTTCTGATCTGTAAATGTCGACATAGGGGTTCAGAAACACTTGTCTGTGGGAAAATCAGAATCCAAAATAGCCCTGATGTCTTTAAGAATAAAAACCAGGAGTTCTACTTAAGAATGGTATATGAGATCAGGGCCAGAGTTTGAATATAAAAATGAAGATCGAACACAGTATTTATGGCATCTGAAACATTTAGTTTAGCATCATGCAGACCAGCAATAGCTATGCTGGCAGGGAATTCTGGGAACTATCTGGATGCTTATCTATGTTGGAGAAGGTTTAAGTAGATGGAGGTTGAATGTAAATACAATAGAATGTCCTGCTGGACTATTTAATTGAAAAATAAAGTCACTAGTACCAACTCTTAAAATTTTACTGTAAAAATAAAGTATTTTATGAGTATTTCAAATAAATTTATTCCAAATAATCCCCCCCTGCCAAATTAAATCTATTCCTTAATAGAAATGGTGTGATTAGACTTGCAATGGAGATAAGAGTACTGTCTGTCCAATTTGCTCTGAGCAAACTTGTAAAATGTATTTACTGATTACAGGTAGTCCTCAACTTAACAACAGTTTAGTGACAATGGCACCAAAGTTCAAAGTTACAATGGCACCAAAAAAAGTGACTTATGACCATTTTTCACACTTACGACCATTGCAGCATCCCCATGGGCACGTGATCAAAATTCAGATGCTTGGCAACTGACTCATATTTATGATGGTTGCAGTGTCCCAGAGTCATATGATCACCTTTTGTGACCTTTTGACAAGCAGAGTCAATGGGGAAACTAAATTTACTTAATGACCTTGTCACTAACTTAACAACTCCAGTGATTCGCTTAACAACTGTGGCAAGAAAGATAGTAAAATGGGGCAAAACTCACTTAATAAATGTCTCAATTAGCAGCAGAAATGTTGAGCTCAATTGTGGTCAAAAGTCGAGGACTACCTGTACATTAAATCAACTCAATCTAGCTCACGGGTGTCAAACTCGCCACGTGACGTGTCGTGACGTATCACGACTCTTTCTGCATTGCTGGCAATGGGGTGGGCACGGTTTCGGTATGATGAGACCGGCCCACGGGCTGGCAGTTTGACACCCCTGATCTAGCTTGTTTCAAAAATCAAATTTTCCTTTTCTCTCTCATGAAGAGTGGTGTATTTGTCTTTTATTTTTCTCTCTTCTTTTTCTCGGAGAATGGGCTTTTTTGATTTGATAATTATTGTTGAAGTTTGCCCTTGCAGAAATTCTTATTGATGCATGTTTGAGAATGATGCAGAATTAACTTAGTGTTTTTGGGAGAATGAAGGTAAAATATTTTCTGTTGCTTCCAGTCAGTGTGGCATTTGATGTACTCCATAATGTTTGTGTATTGCTGATATTCTCTGTTTTCCTTTGAGGCTGAAGATTGCATTGCACATTCATTCATTCATTCATTCATTCATTTGCTTGATTGTTTCCTTATTTGTATGTATAGCAGATAGTCACAGTTATTCCTGGCTCCCATATTAGTGCATATGCTAATACATAAGTTTCTAAACTTGTTTCTAAATGTGTTGTTTGTATTTATTTTTAGATTCTCACATAATACATTTAACATGTGAGCTCAAAAATCAGACATTCTTTGCTTCTTTCTCTTAGTTAATTGCTTCAGTTCTGAGGCAGTTTTGATTCTTATATTATGGTAACAGTCTTTCAGAACATGATCTATTCTTGATAGATACATCAACAGCTATACATCTATATCTATGTTGATGCATTTGATTCTTTTTTTCTGGAAAACTAGATTCCCCCTTCCTCACACAATATTAAGATGTTCAAAAGTGCAGATGGAAATTATCTTTATTATTATTATTTTTTATTATTTTAGGATTTATATGCCGCCCTTCTCCCCATGGGACTCAGGGCGGCTCACAGCATATTACAACATCATACAAAAAAAAATAAAATAAAAAAAAATTTCCCCTACTAAAAACCAATTAAAACCCAAATATTGGTAGCTGTGGCTCCCCTAACCTGATATGGTCCTCTGCTCCCGCCATATCTGCCTCTCCCACTGACCATACCTCCCTCCTCCCTCAACCCCCCACCCTCCCCCCCCACCCTTTCTACACCGCAACCCTCAGACATGGCTGGTCCTGACCTAAGGTGATCCTCCCCCCTCCCAACCTCCCGCGTTCCCCCTAAAAATTTATTAAAACACCCCTTTAAAAAGAGCCTTAATTTGGCCAATTTCCGGAATTTTTGGCTCGTGCTCTGCTTTATCAAAAGTGCTATAAGTTTGTAAAAAAAGCCTTTCATGCCATGACTAATTTTCCTTACAGATTCACTTAATAGCTTGAAATCTGAAATAATAGAAAATGTTAAGTGCAACAGCAGAAAAAATGCATTTTTTCCATAGAATTTTCTTTCTTTTTCTATTTTGGGGTCCCACCAGTTTTTGCTTGCAGGCAAATAGTATTTTCTTGCAGAACTTCCAATTACAAAGGCCATTTTGAAAGCACCATAAAATTATGTCTCAGCCCTCCTGGATAAACCAGATAAGAAACACAACATGATAAGCTAGTTCTACTTTATTGTATGGCTACATTAACAGAATCTTGCTAGTCTGAAGGTGCAGACTTGCCACCACCTTCTTTAACTGCCTGAACACTTGAGAGGGTCCTTCCTAATTTTTTTCCTCTGTTACTCCCATTGGGTGCTCTTGCCTCTCTTGTCTGAATATTTCCTAGGCAATATCTTGTCTCCCAAGGTCATCTACACATTCCATTCCTTTGTTATTGTTCATATATATATATATATATATCTTGAAATTCTTGTTGGCAGGCCTCTTGACCCGTGGCTACAGAATTGCTTCCAGAAACTTCATTGTGCCCTGCCCATGCACACATATAAGTTTGTTTGCATGGTTTTAGTCTAATGAAAATTATCCGTATAATGGCATTTCAGTCAGCCACACTTTATATAAATTTGCTTGGAGGTATATTACATGCTTATATACTGTACATACCTACCCATAAAGTTATTTCTTTTTGATGTAAAAAAAAAAAAAGAATGAGAAATAGTATGCCATGCAAACTAAAGACATGAGAAGAAAAAGTAATATAGCTAGAACAGTTTCTATTTTTGTGTGTTTTTCCATACAGTACTATTTATCCTTGCAAACTTTCTTTGCTTTAATGATATCCAGACACAGTTTCATATATTGCCTTTTCTCCTTTGAACATTTTTTTCAGGATCACCAACTGCAACCATGACTTTCTTGGTCTTGGTCTTCTTGATGCATTTATTGTTCCTTCGTGTAATTGTTTTGTGATTCAATTCTCATACATTTTCTCCTTCAGTGTAATATCTTTCATATATCTTGTCGCTCACTTAAGTTCAGTCCACATTAGTTCAAGCTGCCACATGAAGTGGTAGCTTCTCTTTCATTAGGTGTCTTCAAGCAGAGGCTGGTTGATTATCTGTCAGCGATGGTCTAGTGATTCTTGTACTAAGAGAGGGTTGGATTAGATGGTTTCTAAAGTCCCTGTGATTCTTTTCTGGTTTTATAACATATACTTCTTAAGCATCCTATCCCCACCACATTCACATTGTTTTGATGATTCCCAGGACGTATTCAGTGCCATAGATATTTTGACTTCTGCTATTTATCATGTCTTTAATTAATTGAGTTCTTCCTGAATTAAAATGGATGTATGTACTTTTTTTTTTTAGATAACTAGGACAACTATATGTTTGTACTACAATAGTATTCTGAATACCTTTTTAGTACACTTGAATAATGTGCTGGTTTGAGTATAATAACACATAGTTTGTTGGTATAATTGACCGCATTTCACCATGCTAATGCAGCAGTGCTTTTTTTTGCTTTTTTTTACAACCAGACTGTATGGTCAATTTTGCAGAATATTTGAAGTTGGATTTGAGAATAGGTGGATGGCTGCTAAAGCATGTTGTCCATTACCGATGGAGGCCAGTGAAGGACCACTGAATTCAGCAAATTCTCATTAAAATAATAATTAAAACTCACTATGCTAGTACTGTTTACAAGCTGTCCCTTCTTTTAATTGCCTTAGAAATAAGATTTGGTGGTGATGGGGGGAAATAGAACTGAAGCATTCCACAATTTCTGATTCTTCTATTTCCTCCCCCCAACCAACTTGGAGGCATCAACTCTCATCTGTCAAAGTGTAAATCAGCAATTAAAACACAAACAGCGAAATGCCAAAGATGACCTGGAGCACAAAGCGACTGACAAACAAGTCCGGACAAATCGGCGGATAATTTATAAGCATTGCCCTAAAATCTAATTATTTGGCAATTCGAATTTGCAGCCAGCCAGGGCTGTGCAATAAATTTAACTCGCCATAAATTATTTAGGAGCAGCCTGTGGTGTAAATCAAAAACACAAGTGTTTGTTTAAGAAACAAGGTCCTTGTGCATAAAATGACTCTTTTTTGTGTTTCACAAAGAAGAGACAAAAACTGTCAGATGCGATACCTTAAATTTTTATTTTGAAGGTGTAAAAAGTGGTTTTTAAAGCAGATAACATTGTCCTTTTTCTTATTATGAACATACCGGTACTACTTTCAATAGAATTCTGCTTTATAGTGCGTTGGGAACATTTCTCTTAAATTTTCTAATATTTTTTTATTCTATAGCTTTCTATGTCTGTATGTGCTTGTGTGTGTGGAGGGTGGATACACATACACATACATACCTTTATTTTGCTGTGAAGGGGATGAATAAATACTCTCAGTCCCTCCTTTTTTTCCTTACTCAAGTCCGGTATTGCTATCCATCGCCCCTTATTTAAATAGATATTTGAAATTTGGAATTTTTTACTTTTTGTTATCTAATATTATAGACAATGCTGTAAACAAAGTGTTCCTCTGTGAATATCGGTATAATTTTTTTCTGTTTCCAATTCAAGAGATTTCTCTCAAAGTGGCTCATATATTGAAGGTTGTAGTTTTTCCTTTCAGTAAGGAACTCAGCCTCAATTTTGTTCCCTTCATTCATGTTTCCACTTTTCCTCATTACTGTGAAATCACTTCAGGAACCCTCCCTCTCTCCCTCCCTCAGTGGACTGAAGTAAAATAGGTGGAGTTTTAAATGCTAATATATCGGGAGCCCATGAATGTTCCCATTCCCTTGTAAAACAAGGTGAATATGTATTGGTTTCCCTCACAAAGTGGGAATGCAATACATAAATGCAAAAATCTACAAAATACATAAATGCAAAAATCTACGAACAATCTGTAGCATTTCAGTACCAATTGGTTTGTACAAATTTAATAATATAAATGGCAGGAAATACACATTGCCAGCACAATCTATTCATTCACTTGTTAATTCATTCCTTTATTCAGTTTCTGTAGCCACCCCTCTCAACCAAGTGACTCTGGGTGACTTACAGTTCTAAAACAATTAAAAATAATAAAGCAAGAGAAACGAGAAATAAATTCATACAACAACCGAAATAGTTAACTAACAGTAAATCCAAGAAACGTAACCCTTAAACAAAGACAACTGGACTTTCTTTTTTTTTTCTTGAAGATATTTCGCTTCGCATCCAAGAAGCATCCTCAGTTCTGACTGAATGCTGGGGGATGGAAGGATTTATATTCCTATTAACTATTACCTGGATGATTGAGAATCTCCATAATTTCTCTATTTTTAAAGCCTTACAAAAAGACCACAGAATGTGGCCATGCTAATCTTTGAGGGGAGAATATTCCAGAAAGCAGGGGCTGCAGCAGAAATGGCCCATCTTCTAGTTTCTGCCAATTGATACTCTTTGACTGATGGGATCTGCAGCATGCCCAATCTGTTGAATCAAATTGGATGGGGTAGAGTCAACCCTCAGATAATCGGGTCCCCAGCTAGCTATGAAGGGGTTTAAAGGTGACAACCAGCACCTTGAATTTCCCCTCAGAAAAACACTGATGTAGCTCATGTAGAAACTCATGTAGTAATGGTGTTACAGATGCCATATTCAATACCATTTATTAACTCAACTGCATTCTGCACCAGTTCGTTTCCAAATGCTCTTCAAGGCCAGCAGAGACAATTTTAATTGTTTTCTTTTTTAAGTTAGGTATATACCACTAAATCTATTTCTATAATCTTAGAGAAGGTTCTTTATTTTCTATCAATTTCCTCTGTTCATTTTGTAGTGAACTTACTTTATTATGTCTGAAGGAAACAAAAAGTACC
Organism: Protobothrops mucrosquamatus; assembly: GCF_001527695.2. Taxonomy (NCBI): domain Eukaryota; kingdom Metazoa; phylum Chordata; class Lepidosauria; order Squamata; family Viperidae; genus Protobothrops; species Protobothrops mucrosquamatus. The sequence goes on from NW_015386421.1 coordinate 1,394,549, forward strand.
CTAGCAATGTAGCAGCATACTAGTATAGAGGATAATTCTGTGCAAAATAAAATGTGCTAAATTTATTTTTTAGGATACATAGTTGAAGAGTACATAAGAGTTCCTTAAGTCAAGAATTACAGAATTAATCCAAGAAAATATATTATTCACACTTGATAGTATGGGCAGAAAACATATAAATATTTTTCTGATGGATTATCTGACAAAAACATGAAATGAACTGAAGGGCAAATTTTTAAAAAAATTGTTAAAAAAACAGAAATGTGGGTTGATGGAAAAATAAAGGTATTTTGGATTGTAGGGAAGAAAATCTTTTCATGTCTATAATTTTTCACCTTTTCGTGTCTATAATGTTTTTCACCTTTTCATGTCTATAATTTTAATATTTAAATAGTCTCAAATTCTTTTTTGCTGTATTGCTGTATTTGCATCAAATGTTTTTAACTAGAATTTTCACAACACCCTCCTCTTGCTTATTTTCCCTCATTAGAATGTCTATATGTGGACATTCAAGCTGTCAATCTTATTAGAAAGTCCTCTCTTCCATCTATTTCTTCAATTTGATTGACAGTATAAATCTATTGTAGTATTTTAAAGTGGGTAGATTGTCAGTTTGCATCTATGTGCTCCAAAATTCAACTTGTTTGGCTGTGTATGTAAGTGCTTAGCATTTTATAATAGCTTCTAATGAAATTGTAGGTCTGTAATAACATTTGGAATATCTAAAACAAACCATATGCTTGTAAAAAAGTGGGAACGCATTGGCTTTAAGCCATAAATTCTGGGTAATGGAATGCTTTTTTCCTCTTTATGTTTGATAGATATTTTTGTTTCTGCAGGAATGTCAGCTCCTAATTTCATGATGTATCATGGGTTTTAGAAAATTGAATTTAATAAAGGCATAAGATGAATGGCAGCTTTAAAGGTCCCAACACTTGTCTTTATTAGCTGGATGGACGGCGGGCTGCCCAAATGCTCCTATTCTCCAAATGGAAGCTTAAATGGAAAATACCACAGAGTGTTGTAGGTTACATTTCATTGCAAGGCTAGTTAACATTGTTAGTGAACAACAATTCTGATTTCATAGGGCTTATATTTGTTGCAAACATTGCTGGAGATGGAAAAAAAAGTTGTTGTCTTCCAGTCTGTCCCCATGGGAATCCTGGGACATCAACCTTTTGGGAAGGCCTTTTCTTCTCATTTTGAAAAACTGAACAGGAAAGCCAAGAAATAACGGGGGTGAAGAAAATAAAGCAGTTGATCTTTTCCCCCAAGATATTGGATTTCTTAGAACAGAGGACGTTTTTAGTCCTGTAGTTTTCATAATCTGAGCAGTCATAAAATGCTCAGAATTTCTCATTTCACTATTTTGTTTTATCTACTAGTTTACTCTAGCCCTCTTGAGGGTGTTTTGTATGCTTCGTTCTTTGTTTTCTTGTATGGATTCAATTGTTTAACCAGTGGAACAACCTGCCTCCAGAAGCGGTGAATGCACCAACACTGGAAGTTTTTAAGAAGAAACTGGACAGCCATTTGTCCAAAATGGTATAGGGTTTCCTGCCTGAGCAGGGGGGTTGGACTAGATGACCTCCAAGGTCCCTTCCAACTTTACCATTATTATTATTATTATTATTGTTTTCCTAATGCAAAGCTGCTTGGCAACTATGACACAGAGCTGATATGGTAAGGAGGAGAAAGAGTTGAAAGTATGCTGGTAATAGTTTAAAGAGAAACTTCAAAACTGGTAAATCTTTTGTATAATCTGATGTATATTATATGAGAACTGATTGCAGACAATAGATTTATAGCAAGATTGTTGAAGACTATGTCATACAGAATTTCCCTCCCCCCCCTTGTTCCTTGAGCTATATCACATGTCCCATTCAGATATTACAAATACTACTAAATGTCATCATATGAGGGACAAAATATTTTTTGATGTTAATATCATGAATAATATTTTGTAGCAAAGCTGTCAATAAAAAGAGACATTCAGTAGAATCCTAAACCAGGACTAAGCAATAAATCTCTGTTCCCTAATTTTCACAGTTTTACTAACCTGCTAGGCTCAACTAGCCTGAATTCTCTTATATGCACAACATAATACAGCTAGATAAGAATAAGAATATATTTATTGTCAACTAGAATGAAGCCATATTCAACAGTTTTTTGCCTTATCTCATTGGAGAATGCAGTTCTCTCTTATATAAAACTCCCTATAGTAGTTTAAGTCTATTGTTTTGTTTTCCTGTATTTCCCATGTTTCAGTGGATTCTCTGATCTATGCTTTGTGACCTTCAAGGTAAGCAGTTATTGCCTATTGACATAACTGATATCTTGGCCTTGAGAAATTTGGGTCTTGCCTTCTCATTCATGTAATAAATGCTAAACGCTTGAATGGATACTTTTTCTGTAAATTAGTCGTAATGTTGATAATTATATGATGTAATGTTCAACTTAATGGCTACATTTTTAATTTTGATAAGAAATGTGTTAATTGTGTGTACTGACTTAAAAGTATTCAGAAGTGAACAATTCAAAAACTGCAGTTGATTTTTTAAAAGATAGTAAAATTAACAGGGACTACTTGATATGATCATATTATGTCAGTGTCTTGTGATCTGGATTGGTTTGCTTTTGAATTCAGTCCGTCCATCCCATCCCATCCCATCCATCCATCCATCCCATCCATCCATCCATCCATCCATCCATCCACCCTCATTGTATTACAGGTAATCCTCGAGTTACAAATGTAATGGAGCCTGCCAATTACATTCGTAACCATAGGATTCGTAGGAATGAATCACGTAACTTGAAAGTGATCACTCCCTGCCTTCGCTCATGCATTCACTAATCAAATGTGCAGGTTGTTAAATGCACAAGGTATCTCAGGGTGGGGAAGGCCATGGGGGGGCATAGTGCTTCCAACCACCCAAGACCTCCCCTGACCCACTGAGATATCTCATGCTTCTCCCTGCCCCCCATCCTGCCCATCCGGATCATGTGATCAAGGGAGCTGTCTCCTTGCCAGCCTCTCAGCCATGTTTTCTCCTTGAGCAAAGGCTTGCCGAGGCCTGCAGGAGCAAGAGATTGCGTCCCTATAGGCTCCGGTTGTTTTTGCAAAAAGTCTTTGCTGCCGAGAACGGAAGCGCGCGCCCCTCCTGTCCTCTGTTCTTGGCAGCAAAGGCTTTTTGCAAAGATGGCAAAAGGCTTTGCAAATGGACGGAAGCCTTCAGTGCTTCAGAGCTTCACTCCATTTGCAAAATCATCTGCTGCAGATGTCGTCCAGGTCTCCATTTGCAGGGAACAGAAGCCTAAAGTACCAGGAGATAATGCTAGATCAGTAGCACGAGATGTCATGCTACTGATCTCGTGTGATCTTGCGGTACTTTAGGCCTCCATTCTCTGCAAACGCACCGAAGGCCTGAAGCACTGAAACAGGCCAAGAAACTGAAGGCTCAATAGATCTTTGCAAGGTGAATATCCACAGGCCCAGTGCCTGTGGAGACCCAGCGGGGAGGAGGATAGGCAGAGCAAATATTGCAGTGCCTCTGCGGTCGTTCGTAAGGGTGAACAACTACCATGGTCTGCAACATTTGTAACTTCGGGACTGTGTCGTAAGTACTTGGGGAGGGGTTATGTTTAACTTTGAATGGTCACTAAGTGAACTGTCATAACTGAGGATTACCTATATAGCCTTATAGGATACACAGTCATTAATTTATATTTTATTCTTAAAACTTCTCAGTATTCCTGTTTGAGTATTTTATCCTCTCTATTCATCCATGATTTTCTGCCTTTTCCTTTCTCTTGATCAGTCCACTCTTCTTTATACAGGAAGTCCTTGACTTAGAGCAGTTTATTTAATGATCATTCAAAGTTACATAGCACTGATAAAAGTGACTTAGGACTGTTTTTCACACTTATGGCTATTGCAGCGTCCCCATGGTTATGTGATAGCAATAGCAATAGCCCTTAGACTTATCTCCGCTTCACAGTGCTTTACAGCCCTCTCTAAGCAGTTTACAGAGTCAGCATATTGTCCCCAACAATCTGGGTCCTGATTTGCTTTACAGTTTTGTTACTAATTTAACAGCTGCAGTGATTCACTTAACAACTGTGGCAAGTTGGGGAAAAACTCACTTAGCAACTGTTTTGCTTAGCAACAGAATTTTTGGGCTCAATTGTAGTCATAAGTCGAGGACAACCTGTATATTTGTTTTGTGATTCAGTCCTCATTCATTCTATCTATATCAGATGTGGGGAACAATGACCCATTTACGACCTCTGGACTTTGACTCCCAGAATTCCTGAGCCAGCAGGTTGTAAAAGGGCCATCGTTCCCCACCCCTGATCTATATGATAGCATAGAGTGTAATCATTGAACAATAAAATCTTGATTTGTGGGGGAAGGGGATATTTGTTACCCCTGAATGTCTCAAATCTGAATTCATGCCATTTGTTTCAATTTAGATAATTTTATATGAAACTGATGCAGTTGATATACATTTATTCACTTACTTATCTCCTGCCTTTTGATATGGAAGTCACACTAGTATATATAGCACTTCATTCTCCCATGAAATAGATAGGATATATAAAGTGTGAGTGGTCCGTATCACCCAATGAATATCTGTGGTGAAGAGTGAACTAGAACCTGAGCTTCCATAATGCCATCCAACATCTTAGCTACTGTACATTTGAATGGTATGTAAAGACATACATTGATGGAATTTTGTTATGCATCATCTAGACTATTTCAGATAATAAGCATATCTGAATGGAATTTTGCCCATTACAGTTGAAGATTGGTAAATGGAAGTTCTTAAATCAAGGTAGTCTTCCCACCACCTGCATAATATTTAATATGTGACCTTCATTTTCATATTCCTACAATTTATATCTATTGAGTTTATTATACATTTGCTCTAATTTAAGCAGTATACAGTAAATTTTCTTTATTGTAATCATACATTTTTAATGTTGTTCTGAAAAACAAAAAATTGGCCCAAACTGCACCTGCCTGGCATAAAGCAACTCTGCAGTTCCCAAATTTTATTCATTGTCAGTTCTTGTACCCTTTCTGTTAGAATTCCACCAAGTACCTCCCCAGGCAGATTTAATACATTTCGTAGTTTTAAAAGTTTTCCCATATATAATGAAACAATAGCATTTTTAAACATAATTAGCACATTTATACCTTTCCTTTTGTCAGTGGTTTTCCTTGGGCACTATGATTTACTGTTCAATGTTTATTTCAATTTCACTCTGACATATCACTAGTATTCCCATATAAATGTCCAAGAGATTCTTTCCCACATTCGTTAGTTTTATCTAAAATATTTTCATCATGTTTATTCTTAATTCTGTTCACTTTACTGGAGGCTTCTTATTTAGCCTTTTTTCCTACTTCCCAAACAATATTTTATTTCTCCATCATCATGCTGAGAAAAGGCGTTCAGGTAAGACAACGCCCCTTCTATCAAAATCTCTTTTCCTTTTTAGGGATTCTGTTGATGTTGCCCCAAGCAGAATTGGTTCTTTTGGCAGCTGTAGTACACTGCTGACTCATGCGTAATCTGGTCCACGAAAATACCCAGATTCTTTTTACAAGTACTACTGACGAGCCAGAAAATGACTGCCTTGGACTTGTCCACCTATTTTTTTTCTCCCTAAGTGCTGAACCCTATATTTCTCATCTTTTATTGAAGAAGACATAATGTTCAAGTGTATCAACATCCTTTTGAACTTTGAGCCAGTTTTCTGCTTTGTGTTGTCTGCAAATTTGCTGACCATCTCTTTATCCCCTTGTTGGAGTCATTTATAAAAGTGTTAAAGAGCTCTGGGTTCAGGACAAAACTCTGATGTATCCCACTTCATGCCTTACTGTATATAGACATAGATATGTTAAGCTTCATGAATTAGGTATGATTGTTCAACCTACTGTGAATCTATCTGATAGTGAGACCATCCATCCCATATACGTAGTTCCAGTGGTCAACATATAGCTAAAGAGCATAACACAATAAGTTGCGTGTGGTTTGTTTATAATTTAGTCCATAGTGTGAATTCAGCCATTATAATTTAGTTTTATGTGAACCTGGCTGTAGACAACAAACTATGGTTTAAAAAAAGGATGGTGTCTGAACCTATTTGTTGTATAGTGGTGGTCTATATTGTAGACCAGTATACGGTCAGAACCCCAAACGTGAATCCATTCCTTTCTTCTGTAGGATTTGGATTCTTAAGATGCAAATGTTGCTTGGCAGACTTTCTTTTTTAAAGCTTATTTTTTCTCCTCTTCCAGATGTTTTCAGGCAGTTTTGTTGTTGTTTTTAAACTAATTCTATTCATGTTTAAAAATTTATGAAAGCACTAATAAAAATGTCAAAGTGGTAAAAATGTTAGCTTTTGCTCTGCTTTGATTAAATTTTGCAAACTGTTTTTGAATATTAAAAAGCAATTTTTTTTATTCTCTCTTCCCTCCACAAGTGATTTGAGAGGCCGGATGCTTGGCTATCACTCAGTAAGCTCATTTGCACTCTAGAGCCCCAGCATCATGTTTCTCTATTAAATAACACAGACAAATTATCCTTTAAAGACACCAAACAAATTGTCACTCCTCTTACATTAAACTCGGGAGGAGGTGGAGTGGGGAGAAAGAGACAAAGGATTTTGTTTTTATTCCTTGGGTGTTTTTTTCCACTCTAATTTCACGTGTATATTTTAATAGAAGCCAGACCCATCATAACTAGATTTGTTTAAACTTCTTCTAACAAGGCCATATAATTTTTGAAAATATTTTTGATGATTCAACTACTTGAATTTTGTGATTTTTTTTTTCCTGTATCAGGGTAACTTTGTCCCCAAAAAAAGAATGGTAGGAAGAACATTACACTCAAATTTATTCTGAGTTTCTTTTCAAGAGTTGCAGAGTGGACATGATATCAGTATGTTTTAAATATGTGCATATGTTTCTCCTCTTCGTCTTTCTTAGTTCAGTGTTTCTCAAAGTGTGATCTGAGGACACCTGGGGGGTCCCCAAGACCCTTTCGGAAGTCCACAAAATCAAAAGTATTTTTCATTCTATGTTGAAAAATAAGAGCATTAAAATCCTATGGAAGAATTCTGAGAAACAAAGTGGCAGTGATTGTATCAATTTTAATTTTTAATAAGGTAATCGTTGCTTATCAATTGCTTCATTTAGTGATCTTTTGAAGTTTTGATGGTGTAAAAAAAGTCACTATTATTCTTGCTTTTGCAGTCGTTGCAATGTCCTGTGGTGACATAATTGCAATTTGCATATTTCATAATTATCTCGCAGCAAGAGAGTAATAGAGAAGTAAAATCATAAGTCGCGGTCACAAGATGTTTCACTTAGCGACTATGGCCTTTACTTAATGATCAAAGGAGAAGTAAGGTTGTAATCTCTTGTGATAGTGTGAGTTTCCGTTTAGCAACCAAGTTATTGATTCAAATGGTTTTTTAAGTAAGGACTATTTGTACATATTGATAAATATTATCTATGCAAGCAAAAGTTATATTGAGATCTTCCGTAATTTTTAAATGTGGGAAGGGTCCTAAGAGAGAAAAGTTTAAGAAATGCTGTATTAGATTGTAAGAGGTGGGGCCTCTCAAATGTCTACAGTTTTATATAATGGATGATGCTAGATAAATTAATAATTACAGTAAGTTTATTTGCTACAATTAATATTACTTTCATTTACATGCTTATTTTTTATATATCTGCATATACTGCAGCAATATTTTAGTACCTTTGCAAACCAGAGAACAGAGACTTTATAAGAAAAAGGCCCAGAGTTCTAATGAATGTTATGATAGAAATATATACTTTCGACTGGTGGATGATTTTGATACCTTCTTAAATTTGTTCATCTTAGAATTGACACTTGTCCGTCTTCGTAGGATGAATATTGAGTGAGGTTGTATAAGAGTTTTATTTTCTTCCTCTCTAGGTCTCTCCAGTATCCTCTCTTTTACCTCATGTCTCTTCTGCTGGTGAATTAACATAGTTGAATACAGTATGAGATTCTTAAAATTACATATTATGGCTCAGAATCATTCAGTGAATCACTATAGAAAAGCAGTTTAATTTATATGTGGTATCACTATTACTGTATATCTTTCCAATTGTAGTCTTTAACTCCACTGAATGTATCATATGAAGTTTTTTTAAAAGAAGTACTAAAATGTCTCATGGTATAAAGAAGGCAAAACATTCTGTTTATTGAGTGAATTTTTAGAATCCAAGCTACTATTCTTATCTTTAATGGCATCACATGTTATATAGGGATTCATGAATTGTGGTTTAACTTGTTAATGTTTTGCCTAGTTGTTTATTTAAATTAGGCTAATATGTTGTATTTTTTTTTTGTAGGAGATAATTGAATTCCCCATCCTGAAGCTGAATGGCAGGACAATGGAAATTGAATCCACTTTCCACATGTATGTGCAGCCAGTGGTCCATCCTCAGCTCACACCTTTCTGCACTGAGGTAAAGCTGTTTCTTCTTCTGAGAACTTAATGTTTGTTGCCTTGCAATTTCTTTAGGAGGATCTGAAATGCAGGCAGTTCTTCTGTCTGCTCATAAAAAATGGTTACGTCTCTAAACATCTTCATTGTTTTGATTATAGTAAAAATATGTAACTGGGTATCTAGACTCCAGTATATTTTCAGTGGTTTAAACAACAATGATTTTAACAAAGTTTAAACTAAGGAATTACAAGACTGAACTTGCAGCCTCTGCAAGACTGAAATTATATGTTACACAGTCAAATTCAAGTTACCAATATCTGCATTCAACATATTATTCCCACTTTTTCAGTTATTTTCCTGATGCTGCTTACTTCCTGTAAACAAGGCAATATTGAAGCAAAAGATGTGTCGTTTTTTTTACGATCGTCTGTGAATAATTTGATAAGGGGGAACATATATATCTCATACCCCAAAATCATATTGTAAAGGAGGGACGAAATAACAGAAATCGAGACAACCTGCATTTGTTATGGAAGCTGTATATGTGAAAGATGAAACCATTGTATCTGGCTTCCCCACTGACTTTGTCAGGAGATCAAAAAAGGGGATCACATAACTTCAGGACAGTGCAACCATCATAAATATGAACCAGTTGCCAAGGATCTGTGACCATGGGAATGCTGCAACAGTTGAAAGTGTGAAAAATGGTCATAAGTCAGTTTTTTCAGTGCCGTTGTAACTTTGAATGGTAACTAAACAAATGGTTGAAAGTCGAGGACTACCTGTATAATACAATTAGTTTAGTTCCAAAGTAAAAACACAATATTTTGCTTTCCTCTTTTTGTACATATTTTCTTCCTATAAGATTTCGGTTTCCTGGGTAAATAGCTGTTTACAGTAACCTCCCTTTCTCTCCTTGCTCTGCATATGTTTCTTCAACAGGAAGACAAACTCTGTACCAAGTGGAAGATCAAACAGATTCCTTGCAAACCTAGCAGACAATTTTGTCTTCCAAAAAGTAGAGAAAGGAACTAGGGGATTAGTCATTTTGGATCTAATTCTCACTAACTGTTGAAGCCACAGGAACCTTGGGAGGAAGTGATCATGCAATATTGGAATTCAACATTATGGAAGCACAAACAATAGAACATAGTCAAACCAGAGTCTTGGATTTTAAGAGAGCTAATTTCAATAAACGTAGAGAGGGCTTGGGAAGGATTCCATGGATGAGAATCCTCAAGGGGAAAACAACTCAAGAAGCTTGGGAAATTTTGAAAAGTGAGATAATAAAAGCCCAGTCCAGCACAATACCAACAAAGAGGAAAAATAACAGCTCTCAAAAGAAACCAGCATGGCTGCATAAAGAACTCTCTGATAAATTGAAAGATAAAAAGGACAAGTATAAAAAGTGGAAAGAGGGGCACATAACTAAGCCGAATATCAGCAAATAGCCTGAGCCTGCAAAATTGAAGTGAGGAAAGCTAAGGCTCAAAATGAACTAAGGCTTGCGACCAAAGTCAAAAATAACAAAAAAGCTTCTTTCAACATATAAGAAACAAGAAAAAAGTGAAGGAAATGATTGGTCCATTATTGGGGGAAAATGGCAAGAAGGTGACAAGCAACAGGGAGAAAGCAGAACTATTTAACTCGTTTTTTGCATCTGTCTTTACACAAAGGGAAAAAACAGACCAACCTACCAAAAATAGTGCCATAAAAAACAGAATAGAAACGCAAGTTAAGATAGGCAAGAAAACGGTAAGTGAGCACCTGTCCAGCCTAGACGAGTTCAAATCACCAGGACCAGATGGATTACACCCCAGGGTTCTCCAGGAACTGGCAGATGTGATCTCAGAACCATTGAACTATATTTTTCAAAAATCCTGGAGCACTGGGAAACTACCAAAGGACTGGAAAAGAGCTGATGTAATTCCCATCTTCAAAAAAGGAAAAAAAATGGACCCAGAAAATTACAGACCTATCAGCCTGACCTCAATACTGGGAAGATTCTGGAAGGCATTTGATAAAGTAGATCACAACCTACTACTTGATAAGATAGAAAAATGTGGGTTAGACAGCATCACCACCAGATGGATCCGTAGCTGGCTGACCGACTGTACTCAGCGTGTGGTCCTCAATGGAACCGCATCTACATGGAGGGAAGTGTGTAGTGGGGTGCCCCAAGGCTCTGTTCTGGGCCCAGTGCTCTTCAACATCTTCATCAACAATTTGGACAAGGGGATAGATGGGGAAATCATCAAATTTGCAGATGACACCAAGCTGGCAGGAATAGCCAACACTCCAGAAGACAGGCTTAGGATACAGGAGGATCTTGACAGACTTGAACACTGGGCGCTATCTAACAAAATGAAATTCAGTGGTGAAAAAAGTAAGGTTCTACATTTAGGCAAGAAAACCAAATGTACAGGTATAGTATAGGGGGTACCTTGCTCAATAGTAGTAACTGTGAGAGGGACCTCGGAGTCCTAGTGGACAATCACTTAAATATGAGCCAGCAGTGTGCTGCAGCTGCCAAAAAGGCCAACACAATGCTGGGCTGCATTAACAGAGGGATAGAATCAAGATCACGTGAAGTATTAATACCACTTTACAATGCCTTGATAAGGCCACACTTGGAATACTGCATCCAGTTTTGGTTACCACGATGTAAAAAAGATGTTGAGACTCTAGAAAGAGTACAGAGACGAGCAACAAAGATGATTAGGGGACTGGAGGCTAAAATATACAAGGAACGGTTGCTGGAATTGGATATGTCTAGTTTAATGAAGAGAAGGACGAGGGGGGACATGATAGCAGTATTTCAATATCTCAGGGGCTGCCACAAAGAAGAGGGAGTCAAGCTATTTTCCAAGGCGCCTGAAGGCAGGACAAGAAGCAACGGATGGAAACTAATCAAGGAGAGAAGCAACCTAGAACTAAGGAGAAACTTCCTGACAGTTACAACAATTAACCAGTGGAACAACCTGCCTCCAGAAGTGGTGAATGTTCCAACACTGAAAGTTTTTAAGAAGAGACTGGACAGCCATTTGTCTGAAATGGTATAGGGTTTCCTGCCTGAGCAGGGGGTTGGACTAGATGACCTCCAAGGTCCCTTCCAACTTTATTATTATTATTATTATTATTATTATTATTATTATTATTATTATTATTATTATTATTATTATTATTATTATTATTATTATATGCTAGGAAAAGGTTTTGTCTGTGTACTTCTAGTTATAGAAGTTAGCTTTATAGATCTCTTTGTTCGCACAGAAAGACCAGGTCTGATTATCTGATGGCATGCCAGAGATAAGCGCTTATTGTAATCAGGAAACTGTCTTGGATTAGAAATACGAGGGTATATTAGATAAACACCATAGGAAAATCCATTTTCTTGGCATTGTCTTGGAGATTGCTTGGTTCTCTGCTCTTCCCTGTCTTTTCTTTTTCCATTAATATAACTGCTATGGCAAATTTACCAATTGTACTCTATTGTCTAACTTTCTTCAGTTATTTGAAAAAAATATAGCTTCTTCCCCTGCAGGAGTAAGCAATGTATTTTGCTGGAGTGTATTTGAACTATAAGATTTTCTAGGAGTGCTTCTTTTATCACTCATGGGGCTAGAAATACAGTGCCAATAGAGGGAGCAGGAAGGCATAGTATCTTTTCCCCGTAGTATTTCCATGTCTGGAAGAATGTCAAACTTGCTTTCTTAACTGCTCTCAAAGCCAAGTGAGAAGAACTTCTGCCTTTGCATGGAACCAGAGAAACATAAATGTGAACATATGCTATTAATCTTCTATATCAGTGATGGCAAACCTTTTAGAGACCAAGTGCCCAAACTGCAATCCAAAACCCACTTATGCATCGTCGAGTGCCGGGTGGGTGTGGCCCATTGGGTGGGCGTGGCTGCAGTGGTAACAGCAGACTGGGTGGGACTAAAAAGTTCAATCAATCAATTGCAACTTTACAAGACCTTTTCTTTTCCCGCCAGAAGTTGAAATTGATTGATTGAACCTTTTTTTTGTTTTTGCACACGGCGGCGGATGCCTAAAGCAAAAAAGTTTTATAAAACCCAGCTGAAGGCCTAGGACTGGGGCGACGGCACGTGTGCCCACAGAGAGGGCTCTGAGTGCCGCCTCTGGCACCCGTGCCATAGGTTTGCCACCACTGTTCTATATTTTCAATGTAGCACAGGCTGAAAAGAATGAAACAACTATTGAAAAAAATATTGTTTATTTATTTCAAAACCATATTACACTCTTATCCATGTTAAAATGGATAAAATATAAAAATTGTGGGAATCACTTGTCGAAATTTAAACACATACCAATGATCGATTTCTTAATTTTCCAATCTGAAAATATTGATAGGAAATCATTAAAAATGATCAGGGATGTTGCTAAAGTAGAAAGTTGAAAAAAATATCCTGGAAGGTGGCAAATCCTTCCATACTATTTCCAAGAATATAATATAGATAATATAAACATGTCCATTACTGCTTCCACATTTGGACTGCAAAAAATGGCAGGAGAGATTAATTTTGTATTTGCTATTGTTATTTAGCCATTGTTTGATTGCTTGCAGTCCAGATGTGGCAGCCTTGTCTATGATGACACAAAGAGTCAAACTTAAAGCAGACAATTTGAAACCACTAAAAACAAGAAAAATACCAAAGTTTTTTGAAAAATTGGAATAAAACACAATGAAATGGATGTCTGATATAGGAAAAGAAGCAAAAGTTAAACAAATGGAAAATATTGTAATAATAGCAATTGCAAAAGAACAAGCTTAAAGGATGAGTAATTGGAGTGCATCAGGAAAAGAAAGTTCATAGATCTTGGCTCAAACATCTATCCATTCTACATTCTCATCTTGCAAAGCATTTTACTCAAACATTACAGCAAGGATCAATACACTCACTATATCTGAATATTTCTAATCATAAAAGACAAAAATAAAATCAATCACTCAATCAATAAAAGGAACAATACTACAAAAAAGTTTCTCCAATCATTTATCTATTGCATTCAAGTTATTAGAAATCATTGCAAGGAACACGGATACCCGATTTCAAATTCATTGCACCTTTTTAGAGCAAAAGGGGAATTAAAAAAATTCTAAAGGTACACAAAATAAATATTGGTTGATAAAACAATTATTTAAATACTCAAAATTGTATAAAGCCAAACTTTGTATGCTTGACTTAATTTCAGGAAGAATATGGTTCACTACCCTTTTGTTGTATGAACAACAAAGTATGGACAATGTTGTAATTAATAAGAAAATTATAAAATTTTTACATAATGTAGTAATAAAAATATGGAAAACAAAAATGATAATGAAGAATTTGAAGAAAAAACTTAATATTTACATAGAATTGAAATAAGAAATCAAAATATCTGGGTGTTTTTTTAAAATACATTTTTATTGGTTCTAAACTACAGTTAGTCCTGTAGTACAACCATTCATTTAGTGACTGTTCACAGTTACAACGGCACTGAAAATTATGACCCATTTTCACACTTATGACTGTTACAGCATCTCCATGCCATGTAATCAAAGTTCAGGTTCTTGACAGCTAGCATGTATTTATGACAGTTGCACTGTCCCAGGGTCATGTGATTACCATTTGTAACCTTCCCAGCCAACGTCCGACAAGCAAAGTCAATGGGGGAAAGCCAGATTTGCTTAATAACTACATGATTCATTTAATAACTGCAATAATTTGCATAACAACTGTGGCAAAACTCATAAAATGGAGCAAAACTAACTTAACAACTGTCTTGCTTAGCAACAGAAATTTTGAGCTCAATTGTGACCATAAGTTGAGGACTATCTGTAGTAACAGAAAAAGCAGAAAGCAAAAGGAACAAAAAATAAAAATACATACATTATAAAAAAGTAACAAGTGCTTAAAATAGGTGAAAAAATACAACAAAAATAAGATGCAACAACAGTCTTTTAACTATAATAAAGGCATGGACAATCCATTTACGTTGCCCAATTGTCAGTTTCCATACACTAGATATGTAATTCAGGAGAATATTATCCTCTGAAAATTTTAGCTTTTGTTACATAGTCACATTTATATAGTCCATTTTCTCCCCAAACTCAGTAAGTATAGGACATTGTAAAAACACATATTTTAAAGGAGCATTATGTTCGTATTATATCTTCACAAAATGCTGTCCCAGACAATCCTTTTTTATACAAATGTAATGAAATCCAATAAAATTTAAATATTTTTTGTTTTATGTTATAGGTTAAAGTCCATTGACACTCTAGGTTTAGAAGTTAAGATACTCTCCCATTGTCTAGGCCAGGGGTAGGCAACCTCGGCTCTTTTATGACTCATGGACTTCAACTCCCAGAATTCCTGAGTCAGCATTAAAAAAGATTTAACCAGTTCTAGTATCTTGGGTGTCTCAGAAGCTGAAAGTGCTCCTTCTCCAAACAATGTTGTTAACAGATATTGTAGCTGTAAATATTGCCACTGAGTTACATCTGATAGATGATAATTCATCTCTTAGCACAGCATATGTTAAAAATTCATCTTCATCCTCTGTCAATATTCCCACTTTCATTCAATTTTCCATATCATCATCTTTTCTCCAACCTTTAATGTTGGATTTCCCTATAAAGTCAGTTTAGCATGGGAAAGAGTGTGCCCCAGAGTTTCCCAAGCTGGAAAATTAACAGTTGTTAGCTTCCAGTATTTAATACTTTACAGTTGATAAATTTGACATTACAGCTCCAGATTCAGAAAACTGAATCTTTCCTCATTAACTGATAATTGCATTTTCTATAAAGACATTCCTGGAACCAAAGAATCTTATAAAAATTTTATAAACAAAAAGTTTATTTTCTGAAAATATTTTCCAGACATTTCAAGAGGAATTCCTCTCAGAATATACATTAATCTAGGAATAATATTCATTTTGAGAGTGTTCATCTTTCTCCAAAGGGTGAGGTTTAATGACTCCCATCTATCTATAACTGAAAAAACCTCTTTATATATTTTATTTATATTGCATGTTACTAACTGGATTATATATTTTGATATGCACATACCTAAATATTTAATGAATTTGGTACAAATACAGAATTGATATACTTTAAAAGGATGGGAATCAAATTTTCACTTACTGGTATTAGTTCTGATTTGGACCCGTTAATACAATATCTTTCTATTTTATTAAAGGCAACTATCATTTGCATCAATCCTGGAATAGTAGTGTAAGGTTTAGAAATAACAGAAAAATATCATATGCAAATAAAATCAGTTTATGTTCAACTAAATTATATACTATTCTGTAAATCTGCCTTCATTGTCTAATAACCAAGTCCATGGCTTCAAACAAATATCAAAAAACAAAGCTGAAAGAAAAAGCCTTGTCTGGTTCCTCTAAATAATAGGAAAATAGCAGAAAATTTTTCCTTGACCTTAGTTTTAGATGGAGGAAACTCGAATAATATCTTGATCCATTTTATGAATTTCATATGAAATTTGAACCTATTTAATAATCAAACATGTACTGACTATATATTTTGTTGAAAGCTTTTTCAGCATCTAACACTAAGTTTATAAATTGGTCTTCATTTTTATTCAAATCTATTAAGGCTATAACCAACCTAATATTGTTTGCCCCTTGATCATTTTTAATAACAACCAGTAACATTTGCTGTAATCTGTTTGCTAGCACTGCTGTTAATATCTTTCTATCAACATTAATAGGTGAGATTGGATGATAATTAGCACATTGGTATGATCTTTACCTGATTTTGTCATAATTGTAATAAAGTCTAATTAAATACCTCTATTTCATGCCTAATATTCCCTTATCAAGTATCCCATCATACACTTCTGGCACCAAAAGATCTATAAATGTTTTATTCCAGAGGCAACCCATTCAATCCTGGTGTTTTACTAACTTGCTATTTTTACAATTATTTGTTTAACTTTTATCCAGATATTGGGGCAAATAAAATGTCTTTGTGAATATCTTGGTGTTTTAGAAACAAACACTATTTTTGCATGCTCAAGTGAAAATTAAATTTGGAATATCTGATAAAGTATTGAAGCTGAATTGGGGTAATTATCAAATCTATTAATACTTAGGCTGTCCTCTCTAATATACTACACAAAAATTGTGGTTGACTGGACAAAAACTGAACTAGATACTTTAGATCACAAGACTCTAACTTCTGACAATGCATCACTTCACCCAATAAGCAAACATAGATTGTGTTTACCAAGGAAAATTGGTAGTCTTTAATTGTATGTGAACCAGATAGTGGAAGATGAAATCAGAGGTCTAAATAATTATAAAAAAGCAAGCAAATATTAAGGTCTGCAAGGCAAACTCTTGAATGTGATGGAATCAGAGGGAACATACAGAACTGATTATTTATAACAGTGAATGAAAAATTGGAAAGGTAAACCGGCATAGTCAATACCGAAAAGAATGTAGTAATAAACTTGGTAATGACTTCAGATTAGATTCATCAAGAAGGAAACATAAGAACGAACATTTATAGCATAGAAACAAGCACTAGCAGCAAGTGCCATAAAACAACATTTTAAAAAACAGGAAACAGCAAATATAGATTATACAAGGAGAAAGACAAGTCTCTTGCCTACCTAAAAAGTGGTTGTAGCAATATTGTCCAGACATGGTTGTATGGCAAAATGATATGTTGGAATTGATGCCCAGAATATTAGTATGACCATAATTTTGAAAGAGTGCCCCAAAATTAATATGTAAAATTTTTATGGATCTTCCAAATTCAGGCTGACATATAGAATGCAATATGTTTTGACATCACAATAGTTGAAGAAAAGTAGGCTTTACCTAAGGATGTAGCGATGCCAAATGATGGCAAAATGGCTCAAAAGAAACTGGAAAATATAGTGAATTATTTAAACTTACCAAGTAAAATACATATACAGGTAGTCCTTGACTTACAACAGTTTATTTAATGACTGTTCAAAGTTACAACATCATTGAAAAAAGTGATTTATGATCATTTTTCTCACTCAGGACCTTTGCAGCATCCCCATGGTCATGTGATCAAAATTCAGACACTTGGCAACTGACTCATATTTACTATAGTTGCAGTCTCCCAGGGTTACGTGATCACCTTTTGTGATCTTGTGACAAGCAAAGTCAGTGAGGAAGCCAGAGTCATTTAATAACTGTGTTACTAACTTAACAACTACAAACTTAACAATTTGGCATTGCTACAATTATGGCAAGAAAGATCGTAAAATGGGGCAAAACTCACTTAACAAATCTCTCATTTTGCAACAGAAATTTTGAGCTCAGTTGTGGTCATAAGTCAAGGACTACCTGTATTATGAAATAAGGCGGGGGTGTCAAACTCGCAACGTCACGTGACGTGTTGCGACGTATCGTGACTTTTTTGCCATTGCCGGCAACGGGGTGGCGTGGTTTTGCTATGATGCATCCGTCCTGTGGGCCGGCAGTTTGACACCCCTGAAATAAGGCATCAAACTTTTTCCTATAGCAACAAAATTGTCATAATGGTTGAAAAAAAAATAGAATGATTTGGCCTCACAATGTTTAGTTTACAAAAAAAAGCTTTTGTTTGAACCACATAGATATGATATTTTTAGAATTCTTAGGCTTTGGAATAAAGCTTGAATTGTCCTTAAATTATCAGCAATTAGAAAACCTCAGTTCTATGACAAAGAAATACTGGGAGAGGACCTCAACATATTTTATCACCAGATAATCTCTGTAGCTCTGGAAAGGAGCATAGAAGAAATTTAGCCTAACTCCTTGAATTAAAGAAAATGGATTCTCTCAGTTCGGCACTGCAAACAATTGGTTTTAAGATTTTTGTGTACAACAAGATAAAAAGAGATAACTTAGTGATAAAGAATAAAGTAATTAATAGAAATGCAATGGTTCCAGCCAATAATCTAAATGTAAGCTTTAAGTGAAAGAAATTTGCTCATCCATTTGACTTGCAGAGAAGTTCTGTTGCCATCAGCCACAATGATCAATTATATTCTGTTTGTGTTTAAGAAGTCCAGTAAACAAAATAAAAGATGGCATTTATTTTTTGGTATTCTTCCTTGTCTTTGTTATTTGTCCTTTGATGTTTTGTGTATTGTGTTTTAGCATTAGTATTCAGTATTTTTAAAAAAATCAATGAAAGCAGCAACAGCAACAAAAAAGGGGGTGGGTGGGATGGAGGTGAATTATTATTTTTCTATGCCTGTTTAGTTTTTCACTAATATGTGTTTTCTGCATTTCTTTTGTTTTAGCTGACTGGAATTATTCAGGCTATGGTGGATGGACAACCTAGTCTCCAGCAAGTGCTTGAGGTAAGCAGAATAACCTTTCGTTCCTGATCCTTGATCTTATTTCTCCCTTCCCCCCCTTCTTCTTCTTGTGTATTGAACCACATAATTTGACTATGATTACAGCTTCATTAGAATAACATTTGCTGTCACATCAGTGACATGCTGTAGTGAATATTGAACCATTGATCTGTCATTTCCAGCTGTTCATGTCAAAGGTGTTTGACTCTTGCCCAAAGCCTTGAGGAGGTATGTGTAGAGGAAATTCTTTTACTGGAGGCGGTCTTCAGTGTTACATTAAAAATACTATATAGAAGATAATAGATAATATACATATCAATTTAAATATTTAGTAATAAACCATTTTTATATAGGGTATCTAAACATGGGACATAATCTTAATAATGCCATTTGGTTTAAGTAGCATTATAGCATTTAAAGCTTAATTAGCTGAAAGTATTTTCACAATCAATAGCTTTTGGTGTTTGGTCTCTGTGAATGGAATTCTTCAAGAGGTGAATCCTTCCCCATTATGGTGTGATGTTTTGCTCCCTTCAGGATTTGGGCCTAATAGTTCTTGATCAAAATAATTGCAACCACAGCTGCATGAGGAAATCTGATTAAAGGGTGAAGTTGCATTCCCTTGCTTCAGTGATAATATGGAATTGCTTGGTGAAGGGAAAAGAGACAGCTGGGTATCCTGAATGACATTCAGTAGTGAGCCTTCCATACACTCCATTGAGATCTGCTTCAACTAATCCTGGGAGAAGGCCTATCTTTTATCTTCTCATTAATAGGGGAGCTAACCGTAATAGTTTATTCACCACCCACAGGATCTCATTCCTTTATCAGAGCCATGAACAAAGCCAGAGAAGACCCTGCCTCCTGTTAATTTAGTTAGTACTAATGCTGTAATACAGTTCAATACAGCGCAGAGACAGGACTTATGTATTTGGCCAATATGGAATGCATATATTTTTTACTGTTACACAGTGGGCCAAAACACCACTTTATTATGGAGGCAATTGAAAATTTAAAACTGAAGTGAAAGGTTGATGTCTCCTCTAGGATACAGAATAAAATATTGTACAGGTAGTCCTCGACTTATGACCACAATTGAGACCAAAATTTCTGTTGCTAAGCAAGACATTTGCTAAGCGAGACATTTGCTAAGTGAGATTTGCCTCATTTTTCAACTTTTTTGCTAAGGTTGCAAAAGGTAATCACATGATCCCAGAACACTGCGACTATCATAAATAATATGCAGGGATCCATAATGAATAGAAAATATAAACTTGTAAGCAGGTATGTTTATCAACCATTTGAAGTAGGTTAAGTCAGGAAATAGATAACACAAGAATTCTGTTTCACTGATACAGAGTACACTAGCAGAATCTTTGAAGACTGATAGTCCTCTCTCTCCTTATATAAAGAAATCAAGGTGAAACAATCTTGGAATTTCTTTCTTGCACTTTCTTGTTTTCCCAGGCTAATCTCATATTTTACTAATGGTTGCTTTATATTCTTCAGTGCCATCTCTATATTTCTCTAGAGTTTGTTTCCTACTATAAAACAATGTGTGTAACAAAAATAAATTCTTGGTGCGTGAGAAAGCAGTAAAAAGACTGGGACAGTAAGTGGCCAGCTCATTAAAATTTCATGGAGAAAAATTAGGAAGAACTAGAGTATGGAAACTACTCACTACAAGAAATACAAAAGAAATGCAAGAACTTTAGACCAGAAATGGGCAACTGGTTTTGGTTTGGAACTCAGATTTTGCTTTTGTGTATCTTGCTAATGATATCATAATGGGAAAGATTTAAATGTAAATATGTGTGTGTATGTGTTAGGAGGGTAGGGATGGGAGGGTTAAGGGACATACTGAATGTCAGAGGCTTAAGACATCTATTTTGCTTCTTAATCTCTTCCTTCCAAAAACTTGGTCTGACTTTTATTTTAATGGAAGTTGATGGAAATAAAACTCCCCCAAAAGAAAAACAATTCTAAGTCTTCGTTTCTTACTTCTACTCATTTCTTGAGGCTGCTGACCCTACATTTCTGGAGTTTTGAAACAGGATTCAAGCTTTTATACAAGAAACAAGTCAACACTTCTTATAAGGATTTGTGTACTGTGGAAGGAAGGAAGAGAGTAATTATAGTGGGACCTTTTAACTACTCAGTGAAAAATCCGGAAGAACAATTAACTTGTAAAGAACTTTTCTTTCATACTGAGAGTACACGACAAACAAGATGAATTTGAACTTTTAATAGAGGAAGACAAATATGATGAAAGATATAACTAAGTCCTAGTAGGATAATCCTCATGATTGAAATACATAATTCAAAAATACAACTTGTTCACAAGCAATAAAAAGTGATAAATTACACAATATATCCTAAAATATCCAACCCACGCAGAAATCCAAGTGCATGAACTTCCTGGAAATTGTTTTTATCAACAGAGAATGAAGTTCTATGCTATTGGAATTACAGCATATACTATTGATGCTTTTGAAAGTATCTGTTTTATAACAAGCAGAAGCAGGAACATCCCCTTCCCCAATAAATCTTCCTATGAAAAGTAGAAGCTGATGAGAATAAAAGGTTGGATGACTAAAGTCCTGATAGAATTGCCTTCTACTCCAGTGCAACACTGGACTTGACTTTGAAGCATGGATACAGGTCCCAAATCTATGAGAGTACAACTTTCCAAGCTGAACTCCAGAGAGAGTAGAAAGGGAGAAGGATTGGATTGCTAAAGAGAAGGTTGTTTGAAGAAGCTTTTGTTCCTTAATAGGCCAGCAACCTCAATCTAAATAGCATCAGTTCAGCTTTGCTTGCATGGAAGTAAGAGTTTCTTAGGTAAAAATATTTCTTTGGGCTCAGTCAGACACTGGAATTATGCCTATGACAATCTGGTCTGAATTCCAATAGTTCTGTGATTGCAGATAACCTTTGCCAAAACTTGGATAGTATTTGCTATTTAAAACAAACCTTGCTATAGATATTAATTCCATTTACCTTGAATCTTGGATGGGATCTTAATCAAAACCATTCTCTAAACCCTTAAGTATTTTTTGATTCATGATTTTCTGACTGTGCCTCTTACATTGTTTTAAAGACTTAAGGCGTTTGGATGTATTTCCAAAGGCAAATTTCAGATAGTTCAAAAAGGCATCAGATGCTAATGACTGGGGATTTGAATTATCTCAAAATCTGCTGGGAAATTCTCCACCAAGTATAGTCTCTCTAAGAAATTTCTGGTTTGTCTTGACAATTATTTTTTTCAAAGATGATAGATGGAGAAAGTACTAAGGTAAATTAGCTATCCTAGACTTGATCCTAACCAATAGGGAAGATTTAATACATAAAGTGAGAATAGCAGGAACTTTGGAGGAAATGGCTATACCAGTGATGGCAAACCTTTTAGAGACCGAATGCCCAAACTGCAACCCAAAACCCACTTATGCATCGTCGGGTGCCAGGTGGGTGTGGCCCATTGGCTGGGTGTGGCCCATTGGCTGAGTGTGGCCCATTGGGGGGGTGGCCCATTGGGTGGGCATGGCTACGGGGGTAATGGCAGACTGGGTGGTACTAAAAAGTTCAATCAATCAATTCCAACTTTGCAAGATCTTTTTTCCCCCCGCAAGAAGTTGAAATTGACTGATTGATTGAACATATTTTTTTTTTTGCACACGGCGGCGGAGGCCTAAAGTGAAAAGATTTTATAAAACCCAGCTGAAAGCCTAGGACTGGGACGATGGCGTGCGTGCCCACAGAGAGGGCTCTGAGTGCCGCCTCTGGCACCCGTGCCATAGGTTTGCCACCACTGGGCTATACAATTCTGGAGTTATTAACTGAAGAAAAAATAAAGCTGAAAATAATCAATATAATTTGGACTTCAGGAAAGCAGATTTTAATACACTCAGAGTATATAGAGTAGGGTTCCATGGCAGCAGAAGCTAATGGGAAAAGGTTGTGCAAGGTGGATGGGAGACACTAAAAGTGGCTCTAAAATACAACCACAAATATTTTCAAAGAGGAAAAAAAATACAGGACACCAGAAGATAACCACATAGAACACTTAATGAAGATCTGAAAATATAAATGGATGTATATAGGAGGTGGAAAGATGCACAGGTCATGCGTAAAAAGGAAATACAGACAGCCCTGATTGATAGTGAGTAGAGGTTAGCAAGAGGATACTCTTAAGTTGTGTTTAAAATAAAAGGAACTGGAGAGAAACAGCATGCCGATTGCTTAATGGAGATGGACAAAGGTTAGCAGATAATTAAGCTAGAATACTTAACTCTTATTTTTGCTTAGTCTTCTCTAAGATTAAAAAGATTGTATTGTACTAGGCAATTGTGAAGAACTTGTTGAAAGAGCAGGATTGCAGCTTTGACTTGATAGATACATAATGTACATGCTGTAGCGTACCAAAAAGAGAAACAGGATTCAGAGTTACAGATAGTCCAGTATTCATACATGAATAAAATTATAGTATTTATAATAAAGTAATTAATCTGTACCTTGACAAAATGTAGATTACTAAAAATCAGTATGGAATGTCAAGTACACATCTTTTCAAACTAACCTTACTTTATTAAAAATAATTTCTTTAATTAGTTCCTTAAGTTGTGAGAATGCTGTGAACACAATATATCTTGATCAAAATACTCCATTGCTCTGTGATTAGTGAACAAATACCACTGGATGGCAGTAGTTAGATGAGCTCAAATTGTCTTGAAAGCAATGGTCAAAGAATGCTCATCAACAGTTAAGATTGGAGTCAAGCATCCAACTCTTTTCCAAAGACCTCAGTTCCTATAGCGAATAAATTGGTAAAATGGCACATTAACAAACTAAGAGTTGGGGGGGACATTGGAGGTCTTCTAGCCCAACCCCCTGCTCAATCAGGAGACCCTATACCATTTCAGACAATCATTGTCCAGTCTCTTCTTAAAAGCCTCCAGTGATGGAGCCCCCACAACTTCTGAAGGCAAGCCATTCCACTGGTTAATTGTTCTCACTGTTAGGAAATTTCTCCTTAGTTCTAGGTTGCTTCTTTCTTTGATTAGTTTCCATCCATTGTTTCTTGTCTTGCCTTCTGGTGTTTGGAAAATAGGTTGACCTTATTTTGAAAGGAGTTAGGGTGACATGATAGCAGTGTTCCAATTGCTATCATGTCACCCTAACTCCTTCTTTTCACTAGACTAGACATACCCAAGTCCTGAAACCGTTCTTCATATGTTTTAACCTCCAGCCCCCTAATCATCTTTGTTGCTCTGTTCTGCATTCTTTCCAGAATCTCAACATATTTGGTGACCAAAACTGGATGCAGTATTCTAAGTGTGGTCTTATTTGCCTTGAAATTGAACCAAGTGTGCTCAAATTATTTTTTTATTTTATTGCATTTTCTTGATTTTACTTTATTTTTTCATCATCATCATCATTGCTCAATACTCAAGCTGAAGCAAGAATCCATTTCTTTTTCAGAAGTCCTTAATTCCTACAGTGAATGAATTGATAGGATGGAACAAACTTTTGGTCTAGAGGTTTAATAAGCTTGTCAAACTTATACTTGATATACCAGTTATTTCAAGATGCTACCACTTCACCAGTCCTAAAACTAAAACTTCCAGTCTTGCTAAAGAAGTAGGATACTTCTGGGAGACACTAGCTTATATCAATTAATTACTTGTGAATTGATAAGAATCTTTATAATGTAAAATAAAAGAGATACTTTTATCTTCATTATAGTGGAGATATCATAGACTTCTACTATCAACAACATTTTAGATCCTTGAACAAAGAAGGCAGAAAATTGGATAGTCACAGATGCAAGTTATACTTTTCAGAAATTCTCTCCATATACAGTACTGTATTGCTAAGTCTCAGGCAAAATATTTTCTTTTAAGAGAGAAGATATTTCCATTCCTTCTAATTTGTCAGAGAACAAAAGACAAACAGTCCAGGTTTTTCAAATAGAAGCAGTAGATTTTGCCAAGTAGGAATTAAATATGGTTCGTCATGCAACGGACTTGGCAGCCAAAGTTACAACATGTTCTGTTGCCTTGCATTACTTTGCCTAGCTCTGCTGCACTGGAATGACATTAGAGGCCAAATCTAGAATTGAAAATCTTCCATTTGATGGGATTGGATTATTCTGCAATAAAAACCGCTGACATCTGGGACATAGTTAAGAAGCTTAGTAAAACCATTTGCAAATGGGGACTACAGTAAAACTGCTTTGTCCCATCCAGCTATTGTCCGCAGTTCTGCTCATGTATTAAGCAAAGTCTACTCAGTCTTTCAAATAGAGTATATCATTTCATGCTCAGGGATTCCTGCTGGTTGTTGGGACTGCCTAAATTAAAACATAGCACAGCGCATACGTATATGCCTAGAAACTCCAAATGGTATCTATGATCTTGATGGTTCTGTCTAATGAGGTTTGGGGTCTTCCTTGTTTGCTTATAAGATGTGTGGACTTCTGTTATAACTTTTGGGTTCCATTAATCATTTTTCAGTATTTTCATATGGAATTCATAGTAAATCAGCCCATTGTTTCTATGGCAGAGGTATGTCTAGAGCTGCACCATATTTTGCTAACGGTCTGTCTGCATACTTTCTTCAAGTTCATTCCTGTATTTCTCTGTAGCAGGATACATGTTTTCACTTCCTTCACTTACAGTCTTTTACTTATTGGCCTCTTCATGAACAAAACAGTTTTTTCTAAATATATAGCACCTATAATTTGATTCCTCAACCTCCACAGTCATTCCCTTATTTAGACAGTTATGTATTCCCATACTATTAATATAGATGCCTTCGTTACTGGTTTGTCTACAGACAAAGTTCAAAGTCCTGTTCATCTTTGGACTTGGCCATACGAGAAACCTTACTGTTCTTCCCAAACTTCAGAAATCTACTTGGATTCTAAACTCATTGGAGGAACATTTTCTGAAGATGTGAGAATGAACCTTCCTGGGCTGCACTAATCTCAAATCACTGCAGGACTTGGGTTTGGCTAGTCTAAAGAAAAGAAGAAATAGGGGAGACATGATAGCAGTATTCCAGTATTTGAGGGACTGCCACAAAGAAGAAGGGATCACATTATTTACCAAAGCACCAGAGGGCAGGGCAAGAAACAATGGTTGGAAACTGATCAAAGAGAAGCAACCTGAATTAAACTTCCTGACAGTGAGGACAATTAACCAGTGGAACAGCTAACCTCCAGAAATTGTGGGCGCTCCATCACTGGAGATTTTTAAGAAGAGGCTAGATAGTCACTTGTCTGAGATAATATAGGTTCTCCTGCTTGAGCAGGGGGCTGGACTAGAAGATCTCCAGGGTCCCTTCCAGCTCTATTCTATTCCTGTTACCCTTTTGCTATCAGTCAAACATGTTTTCAATTAGGTAGAGGTATGAAAAGGATGCTGTCTTCTTTTTTAGTATTTTATTAGTAACTTCCAACCGTATTGGTTGGAGACATGGGGAAGAGACCTTCATCCTGCAGTGGATAGATTATGGCTAAAATGATGATGATAAGTAACTTAGTTTTAGCTTATTGTTAGTCACTATGACCATAGTTCATTAGTGATAGAAAGACTTGAATACGAAATGAATAATAAAGGAAGAATTCTTGTTAGGAAGTATTTATTTGGATTGCTTTGTTGTTGCTGCTGTGTGGCTGATTAAGCCAGCTGATTTAGAATCTGAGCATGATTTTATAAATAATTACTTGTTAAGATGTTGAAACAGGGTCAGGACATTCAGGAAATGGCCAAGCAATGTTAATTTTCAGAAGTTGTTCTGTAAGCAGAAATGTGATGCCTGATAAAATCTCCACTTCACTGGTTGCTTGATGTCTCCTATTGGAAATCTTCAAAGATCCAAACTTACCTTTATAGAAATGAGAACGGAAACAGGGTGAGATGGAAGTAAGGAGGCAGCTGTCCTGGATAAGATCACAATTTTCTTCTCTTGTGATTGTGAGGCTTATCAGTGTTTAACTGATGCATCTCTTTTCCATGACTCTGAAAGTTCATCTCCTTTCTGTCTGTTTCTTTCAGAGAGTTGATGAGTGGATGGCAAAGGAAGGCCTTTTGGATCCCACGGTCAAGTCTATTTTTGTTACCTGTGGAGATTGGGACTTGAAAGTAATGTAAGTATGGGACAGAGGATTATGTATTCATATTCTGATTATTCTTTCCCCCCCGCCAGCTTTTCTTCCACACTGGAATATCTGTGCATCTCTTTATTTGGGGCTGTGTCTGAATGGTATATTACTGATGCATGCAGCCTCTTGAATTGTCAGTTCTGACTTTGCTGCATTACTCCTCTATGTACCAGCATGTAAATACATTAGAAGCACAATAATGAAGGACCTTGGCACTTGCTTTTTACTTGTATGAATATATAAATGACATAAAAGTCCAGTTTCTTCCCCATCTTTCCGTTTGATACATTTCTACTGCAGGCTTTTCTACTTTTGAAAATATTCTCTCTAACTATTCAGGATGTGTGATATAAGCGAGAACCATTTCTTTTGAGCACATTTCATATTAAGAAGATTTGATCTTTAATATCAATAAAAAATTTTGTTTCACAATTTAAACCAAACATGTAATTGTTCCCATGGTCAGGTTTTGGGTTAGAGGACTAGAAAGCAACTAACATTACCTTGTCTTAAAAAGGGTATTAAGTTCTGGGAAATTATAGGCTGGTTTGCTTAGTTTATTTTTCTCAGTAATATGATGAAATTGACATGGAAAAAGAAAAAACAGAAAAGAAGAGAAGCTTATGTCTTCAAGCAGGATAAATAGCTTTGTGACCCATAAGAGATGGAATAGAGCAGTTTGGGGAATGTTAATCTCCATCTTTGTTTTCTACATGCATTTTCATTTAAATGGCACAAAAGTCTTGATTCCAGATTCAGAAAATGCTACGAAAATGGCTCATTTATTCCTTCTTTCCATTTATCTTTTTATACAACAGCTTCAGAGGCTGATGATTAGGCTGATTCCTGAGCATTGCTGGTGCCAAGTAGAAAATTCATGATCTTGTGAATCCAGCTTCTCAGAAGTAAGAAATTCAGCTACCTGTTAGTGATCAGCTTGTCACTTTATTTCAGATTGGCTGTAGCAGCCTTAGCGGTATCACATCCGATTAGCTGTATGTCAGAGACTATGCCTTGGCTTGAATTAGAGAGAGTTTGTTGCCAATCTTGACTTGTCTCATTTCCCCATTTACTTTTATCCATCACTACAATGCTGAGGTTCCCCCTCAACTAATTAAGTTTGCATGTGTTTAGACACATTGCCAAATAAGATTTAGCAAAGCAGAACTGAGCTACATCTCTTTTCAGATGGGATTGATGTAGAGCTCGTAGGCTGCCTCTGAGATCAAAGAAACAGAGAGGGTTGGATCTACAGGATATACCGCTTATACTTCTCAGTGAACTTTAATTGTGTCTAAAGGTAACCCACAGAGGAAGTAGCCACTGCGTATGTACTGCACAAATTATTAAATCCTGTTTCATTTATGATAGAGAACTATGAGTTAAAATCCAGATTTGAGAGTGGGATAGCATAGGGTGCTGTGGTAAAATAAAGACAAAGGCCAGGTATTAAATAAATTGCAAGAATACTTTTGTGTATATAACACTTATTAAACACCTTTTTCAAATAAGTGTAGAGAAATAAAATTGTATGCTTTTGAAAATACGTGTTTTATAGTATTTTGCTTATCATTGGCATTTGAAACAAATCACAATATATACAAGAAGGGAGAAAAATGGCTGTCTGTATTTTCAATAATGCCTGTTAAGTCAGGAGTGTAGACAACCTGATGTATTTTTTTCAGGTAGTTACTAGAGCCACCAAAAATTATACAGCTCTTTTTCAATAGGAAAATAATTTATATACACCTTTAAGCTTAACAAACACATACAAATAAAACACATAGCCTCCTGCTATCATTAGTGGTAATACTGGAAGGATTGTCTTGATGGAACAGCTAACAGTTGAACTCTGCTGTGATATAATATTTATTTATTAGAATTTTTTAGCCTCTCTTTATTTTTGGTAAACTCAAGGCAGAATACGTACTTAAAATTCCTGTCTCCTGTTTTCCCCATAACAACTCTATGAGTTGGGTTAGGGAGAGAGAGGGGGACTGGTCCAAAGACGCCCATCTTTTTCTCATGCTCAAGGAAAGATTGAATTCACAATCTCCTGATTTCTAGCCTAGCACTTTATCCTCTACACCAAACTTGCTCTCTAATAATAACCTAATTACCAGGGAATAAAATAATTATTTCAAAGTAAAAGATGTGAAAGATTTCGGGCAATGTTGATATATCCTATACCAATGACGGCGAACCTTTTAGAGACTGAGTGCCCAAAAACTGGCCCCGCCCCTGCTCCACCCCTGTCCCGCCCCTGCTCTGCCCCCACCCTGCCTGTCTGCAGGGCCACTCATCTGCAGACTGCAGGGCCACTCACCAGGGCCCGCCGCTGATCACCCAGGCAGCCCAGCAGCGCCATGGCCACGCTCTCTGCCCGACCCCCGCAGCATCAACTGTGCGGGATGGGGTGTGAGGGCAGAGTCTTGTCTACACTGCCTGGCTGCCATGTCCTTGGCTGTGCTGCTCCATGTGGGCCATGCTCGGGGGCAACTCTCCTCCAGGGGGGCTGCTGGTGAGGGGGTCGTGGGGGAGGCGAGCTGGGGCAATGGCACATGTGCCCACAGAGAGGGCTCCGAGTGCCGCCTCTGGCACGCGTTCCATAGGTTCGCCATCACTGTCCTATACAGAAATAACAGGATGGGCAAAATGAATCTCATTGTACCCAGTGAAGAGGAAATATATTCTTGTTCTGGTGATGGAAGAATCTGGAAGAGCAAAATCAGGACTTTGTGCCGGTCTCCAAAACATATCGAGAAGTAGTGGTTCAGTAAATTCATATCACCAAGCCAGTTGTCCTGCAGACATATTGTGAACTAACAGAAGCTTGGAAACAGTTTTGAAGGCAGGCCTCGATACAGTACAAGGCTGCGATCCCAATGGGTAACTGATGGAAACTATGTAACTAAACCATGGGTAACTGATGGAAAACAATTCTGTCCAGGAATAATATAGTTTGCTTACTGTTACATTATTTTGAAACGCTTTAGAGACATCATTCTTTGTTAGGGGGTTGATGGCAGTTACAAGTATTGAGGCGTTAAAAAAAATACAGGCTTTGCTTTTTCCAGGTGGTGTCATGAGCTTATCTGAAATTGGCAGTGTATTGCTGGGTGTACAATTACGCCTCCCTTCTCACCGTGACTGTAAAACTAGAATCAATAATGAGGTGCTGATTTTGTATTCACTCTTTTCATTGGTGGATCAACGATTTTGGCTTCCCCTGATCAACATCGATTGGACTGGCAAAGGGGAGACAGCTCTTCCTTTCCTATTCACTACCCTTCTTTCCTTATTGAGATGCAGTATCTTTAACGAGGAAAAAGTTCCTGAGTGGAACATCACCTTTCTGAAGGCTTGTCCTGATAAAGGCATTTCACATCAATATATCTCATGTCAAATTTGGCAAATATGAGTCACTCATTCTAAAACCTTTCTCTACTAAAGAAAGAAAAGTCCTTGAACAGAAAAGAGAATGAACCATATCTCACAGCTTGAATACTTCATGACAGCAGTGGATCTAATGAGAGAGGTCCGTTCATTCTGGATATGAAATGTCCTCCATTTCCATTGGCAAAGAAATACTCTTAATTAAAGAAAAACTACCTGAAGCTACAGATAAGAGACACTATAGCTGCCAGGTTGAAATATATGATTGTTAAGCTTATGGAACCTTAAGGCTAAGAACAAATGGAAAGGGACTTGTTTTGGTGGGAACTATTTGAGAATGGAAAGCTGGTAGGCCAGGCTTTAGAGTTTGTGTAAGAAACACATCTTGGAAGCCAATTTAGTGAGGGATTTACAGCAAAGTTGGAAGTATACTCATTGCTATAAGCAATCAGTTATATATCCCTTGTAACAGCATTGAATCATGCTTCCTTGTAGGGCGAGATGAAAGAATTGCAGCACAAAAACTTGGCTCAGTGCTACCCCCTATATTTTGTGGCAAATTCTGCCTTTTTCAAACAGTGTGATTGGGAAGAGATATATAGTATTGTGTTTTGAAAGACAGGCATCCTCTGAGAAAAGGATTTTGAGATTTTTTTTCTAATTGTCGCATTTGTTGCATTGTGTTACTTCCCGGAGTTGTCCTAACAGAAGGCCAAACTGTAGTCCAGAAGAATCAGACCTAAAGTATAGCTTTCAGATTGAATTTTATGGAAACTGATACAGATGGCATTCCAATTATCGTATCTTGTCTTAAATCAAAGTATGGTTTAATCTTTTGCTTCAGGCATTTTATTTGAATCAGCAGAGAAGCCAGCAGTTAACTATTTTGAGTAGGCTGAGGAAGCTATGATTTTAGAACTTCAACAGCTTATTTTCCAGCTTGTATGAACTTTATTATATGTCAGTTTATTAAGGTGTGATGTTATGGTTCAGACTCTCCCACTGAAGTTTAAATTTCATCTACTTAAATCATTGTTTCATTCCATATTTTGTTCATTCTTCCTATGAGAACAACATATACATTTTCATAAAAGGGTATGCATAACAAGAAGTTGGTTGTGATTCAGCAACTTGCGTATACCACATGGGGATTTGTTCATGTGTCAGTTCAGAATAAGAACCCGAGATAATTCAATAAGACATTTATGAAGATCAACAAGACCGCCAACTTCATATTTTATATATATCTTATGGCCGGAAGCATGCTGTTGGTGTATTTTCAAGCAGAGTATGATGGCAGTGTTTTTTCTTTGTCTCCAGCATCTTGTTTCTGAAAATAATTATACTTCTGTATATCATATCAAAAAGATCTGTTACTATCTTATGTATATTTTTTTAAAAATGAGTTATAGTTATTTATTTATATTTTGCCTTTATTATTTTTTACAAATATCTCAAGGCAGCAAACATATCTAGCAGACATGATCTAACCCATTTCTTTTTAAAAAACTAATTGTTCCAATGCTTTATTTTGATAAGTTCTAAAAAAGCAAGTCTAATACAGTGATAAAACATACTGGAATGATGTGACTTGTTTATCGTTCTTATTGCTTGGGATTCACATTAGTGAATCTTTAGTAATAAATTATTCTGTTGCTTAATTTGATTTTACTGTTCTTAATGTTTCCTTACTCAAGTTTTATAAGAAGAGTTGATTGTGCCATAGTAAGAATAGCTCCAGAATAACTAGGCAATCAAAAGCTATTGTTTATGGCCTAAAAGTAAAATCCACTCCAAGCCATATTTATGTTTCAACTCATCAACATCTAGCAGTAATCCATTCATAACATTAGTCTGGGTTTGAATTTGTAACAATAATGTATAATATTGAGTATGGTTTCCCATTGTGGTAATGGAGCCAAATCTTACTAAAAACAGTGCTGCGGACTCATTATTTCATATAATGAAATTGATGAACAAGAATGATGTCCTGCACAACATAAAATTAGTTGCTGTTTTGTGTTCTTCAGTTACAGAATGGTTTGCCAGGATTATTTGTCAGTAACTGTAATCTTGACTTCTTACAAGCTCGTGTTCATGATATCAATGGCAGTACCAAGCTACCTTGTTTCCTGACAGCCTCTTTTCTTTTGCCTTTGATTCTTCCCAGCATCAGGATCTTCTAGGAAAAAAATGCTTCTATATCATGAATGGGACATATTAAGCTTTAGTTTAATGATTAGTCTAGATTTTTTAAAAACTGCATTATTCTTTCTGTATGTATACAGTTTTTGCAGCATTATAGTTCAAAGACAGTTCAGCTTTCCTGATGATCTAGCTTTCAAAGCCATATACTGTACTATGATTGGAAAGACCATAGCCCTTATATATGTCCAATTGTTGTAGTGTACTGTTTCTGTATTTTAATATTTTTGTCTAGATTTTTTTGTAATCTGTCTCCCAGCAAGCACATATCGCTTTATTTCATGGTTTATGATCTCTGTCTGTCTGAATTTTTGACTCTAGGACAGAAGTCAAAATTTGTTATTATGTTCATTCTTCTTCACTCTTATTGCATTACAGAACATTAGTGATTGACATAATTCTAGCTTATCTAATATTGAATATCATATTATTTTTTGTCCTCTCACTTTTCGGCTTCAAGAAGAGATTTCTTAAATCTTCCACTTTCAGCCATCAGAATAATATCAATATATCTGAAGTTGTTAATATTTCTTCCAGCAATTGTAATTCTAACTTCTGTTTTCCCTTATACCTTTCTTATACCTTCTTATAAATTACATAGATATGATGGCAGTGTAAAACTTTGGTGCATTCCTGTCCCAATTAATTAATTGCTTCATATTTCATTCTAACTTTTGTTTCCTGGCCACAATAATAATTCTTCAGTACACTGATGGGATGGTCCAGGACACCCATATTTTCCAAAGGGCTGGCCAGTTCATTGTAGTCTACATGGTCAAAAGTCTTAGTATAATCTGTAAACTGGAAATTCATAGCTATTGGGTTGCCCTAGGTCAGTGATTCTCAACCTTTTTAATGCCGCGACCCCAACCAATTGTAAGTCGAGGACTAAACCGGTCGTAAGTCGAGGACTAAACCGGTCGTAAGTCAAGGACTACCCAACCGGTCATAAGTCGTGGTTCCGCCCCCTGCGCTGGCTGAGGCGTAGCAGAGATGGAGCAGGCCGACCACCAGCTGGCCCAGCTGAAGGGAGGTAAGGCACCTGCCGGAAAAGGGGAAAAAATGGCGGACAAAAAAAAATGGCGGACAAAAAAATGGTGGACAGCCTTGCTTGGCGACCCCCGTGAAATAGTCGATCGACCCCAAATGGGGTCCCGACCCACAGGTTGAGAACCACTGCCCTAGGTTGAGCCGAAGCCTGTTATTCGTCATCCAAATCCCCACAATCTCCAGACACTGAAACAGGACATTACTAGGCTGGCTCAGGGCAGTTGAGTGTCATCTGCATGCTGTTGGATAACCTCATCCAATGGGTTCATGTATTGTAGATGTTAAAGAGGATTGGGGAGAGTGTTGAGTTCTAAAGCAGGAGCTGCAAGCTTGACCTCTCTTCACCATCAACATGAATCTGTAAAACGGAGGAGAATCAAGTGCAAAATTGTGCTTCCCACATTTATCTCCCCAAAGCTGCCAAGGAGGAGATCTTTATCAGTGGTATCAAAAATGTCTGAGAAATTAAGAAGCACAAAGATGGATCCATTATTCTTATCCTACTCCATCCTGGAGTCACCCACAAGTGCAGTCAATCCCATTTTGGTTCCATGCCTACACTTACACTTGAAATCTGACCAAAAGAGATCCAGTAAATCAGTTTCATCCATGATTCTCTGCAGCAGCAGTGTGTCTATCATCTTAACAATTTTCCTAAGAAGGAAATGTTGAAGACAGGTTGAGATTGTCTAGACCAGTAGGATCTAGCAGTGGCTTCTTGAAGAATGAAACCACTGTGTCCTTATCCCAAGGATGGATTAATCAGTTTCAAAACCTACTTACATATCACATACTGGGAAACCTTAGCCAACCAGGAGAGACATAGATCATATACATAAGGGCTGAGCCCAAACTTCTGAGAACCCTGTTAATTTTTTTCAAGAGTTACAATATCAAACTCACTCAGATAATAGTGTAAGACCAAACTTCATTTAAGGCCATAGGACACATTATCAATGCTAGAGTACAGCTTGAAGTAAATCCGAGACTGCAATGGCAGATCGGCCGGATGCAGCTCCGTAGGGGAGCGGAGCCGGCGGCAGGAATGGAGAAGC
This sequence comes from Protobothrops mucrosquamatus, assembly GCF_001527695.2. NCBI lineage: Eukaryota > Metazoa > Chordata > Lepidosauria > Squamata > Viperidae > Protobothrops > Protobothrops mucrosquamatus. Next base: position 1,429,270 of record NW_015386421.1, read on the forward strand.
CTCGGAGGGTCGCAGGCTATGCCTGGACCCTGATTTAGGGTGCCGGGTCCTCCGGCGGCCGGGAGGGACTACTCACCGGTCGCCCCCGGTCTTCCTGAGCCCCCGGGGTTCGGCTGAGCTCCCCGGTTTCTCGGGCCTCGGCCTGAGCTGGGGGTGCGGCCTGGCAACCTGGCGGTGGGCGCGGCCTTCGATTCTCGGCCGGGAAGAGCCGGGGAGGAGCTGACGAGGACGGCGAGAAACGGCGGTGAGGAACGGCCCGGCTGGGCGGCGAGGAACGGCCCGGCTGGGCGGTGAGGAACGGCCCGGCTGGGCAGCAAGGAACGGCGGCCTGGACGGCCCGGCCTTGAAGAGGACGGTCCGGCTGGGCGGCGAGGAATGGTGGCTTGGACGGCTCGGCCTAGAGGAGGACGGTGAGAGGCGGCCCGAACGGCCCGGCTGGGAGGAAGATGGTGAGAGGCGCGGCCCGAGCGGTTCGGGCCTGGAGAGATGTGGCCCGGGCGACACGGCCGCGAGAGGCGCGGCCCGGGCGGTTCGGCCTGGAGGAGGATGGCTCGGCCTGGAGAAAGACCTGGCGGCCCGGCCGCGGCCTGGCGGTTGGGGATGTTGAGGGGCGTGGCCTAGTTGGGGAGGGGTGCGGCCTGACCCCCCGACGCCCCTGCGGCCTGGCGCCCTGACGGCCCGGCTTTTTGGCCTGAGGAAAAAGATCTGACGGTGAGGGTGCACGGCCAGGCTTTGGCCTGGAAGATCTGGTGGCCTGGTCATGGCCTGTGAGGCGAGGGACGCGGCCTAGCGGCTTCCTAAATGGATTAATTGACTTCACGAGGACTATGCTTCTCCCCCCCTTTCTTGGGTTTCCTGCGGCCGGACTCATCGCTTTGCCTGGTGATGTATTCCAGGACAGATCTGCTGGTCCTGCGCGATTCCCCCCTCGCGCAGGCCTGGCCCAGTACCATCTCAAGGGCCTACCTCGATGAAGGGGTGTNTTCCCCACAGATTGGGAAACACGAAAAAACATGTGTTTTCCGGATCTGAACTCTCCTTCAAAAGTTAGGCCAGGGCCTATCTCGCATTTGTTGGCAAATAGCCAAATAAGCATGAAAAGTCAAAATTTGAAACTGACCTCAAATTCTAAAACTATACATATATTCAGGTTCCCCACAGATTGGGAAAAACGAAAAAAACTGTGTTTTCCTGATCTGACCTCTCCTTCAAAAGTTAGGCTAGGGCCTATCTCGCATTTGTTGGCAAATAGCCAATTGAGCATGAAAAGTCAAAATTTGAAACTGACCTCAAATTCAAAAAGTATACATATATTCAGGTTCCCAACAGGTTGGGGAAAAAGAAAAAACATGTGTTTTCCGGATCCGACCTCTGCTTCAAATGTTAGGCCAGGGTCTACGTCTCATTTGTTGGCAAATAGCCAACTGAGCATGAAAAGTCAAAATTTGAAACTGACCTCAAATTTGAAAAGTATACATATTTTTAGGTTCCCAACAGGTTGGGGAACAAGAAAAAACGTGTTTTCCGGATCCGACCTCTCCTTTAAATGTTAGGCCAGGGTCTATGTCGCATTTGTTGGCAAATAGCCAAATGAGCATGAAAAGTCAAAATTTGAAACTGACCTCAAAATCAAAATGTATACATATATTCAGGTTACCCACAGGTTGGGGAACAAGAAAAAAAATGTGTTTTCCGGATAAGACCTGTCCTTCAAAAGTTAAGCCAGAGTCTATGTTGCATTTCTTGGCAAATAGCCAACTGAGAATGAAAATTCAAAATTTGAAACTGACCTCAAATTCGAAAAGTATACATATATTCAGGTTCCCCACAGGTTAGGGAACAAGAAAAAACATGTGTTTTCCGGATCCGACCTGTCCTTCAAAAGTTAGCCAAGGGTCAATGTCGCATTTGTTGGCAAATAGCCAATTTAGCATGAAAAGTCAAAATTTGAAACTGACCTCAAATTCGAAAAGTATACATATATTCAGGTTCCCCACAGATTGGGAAAAACGAAAAAAACTGTGTTTTGTTGATCTGACCTCTCCTTCAAAAGTTAGGCTAGGGCCTATCTCGCATTTGTTGGCAAATAGCCAATTGAGCATGAAAAGTCAAAATTTGAAACTGACCTCAAATTCAAAAAGTATACATATATTCAGGTTCCCAACAGGTTGGGGAAAAAGAAAAAACATGTGTTTTCCGGATCCGACCTCTCCTTCGAATGTTAGGCCAGGGTTTATGTCTCATTTGTTGGCAAATAGCCAACTGAGCATGAAAAGTCAAAATTTGAAACTGACCTCAAATTTGAAAAGTATACATATATTTAGGTTCCCAACAGGTTGGGGAACAAGAAAAACCATGTGTTTTCCGGATCCGACCTCTCCTTAAAATTTTAAGTCAGGGTCTATGTCGCATTTGTTGGCAAATAGCCAATTGAGCATGAAAAGTCAAAATTTGAAACTGACCTCAAATTTGAAAAGTATACATATATTCAGATTTCCCACAGGTTGGGGAACAAGAAAAAACGTGTTTTCTGTATCCGACCTGTCCTTCAAAAGTTAGCCCAGGGTGTATGTCGCATTTGTTGGCAAATAGCCAATTGAGCATGAAAAGTCAAAATTTCAAACTGACCTCAAATTCGAAAAGTATACATATATTCAGGTTCCCCACAGATTGGGAAACACGAAAAAACATGTGTTTTCCGGAAATGAACTCTCCTTCAAAAGTTAGGCCAGGGCCTATCTCGCATTTGTTGGCAAATAGCCAAATAAGTATGAAAAGTCAAAATTTGAAACTGACCTCAAATTCGAAAAGTATACATATATTCCGGTTCCCCACAGATTGGGAAAAATGAAAAAAAACTGTGTTTTCCTGATCTGACCTCTCCTTCAAAAGTTAGGCTAGGGCCTATCTCGCATTTGTTGGCAAATAGCCAATTGAGCATGAAAAGTCAAAATTTGAAACTGACCTCAAATTTGAAAAGTATACATATATTTAGGTTCCCACAAGGTTGGGGAACAAGAAAAAACATGTGTTTTCCAGATCCGACCTCTCCTTAAAATTTTAGGCCAGGGTCTATGTCGCATTTGTTGGCAAATAGCCAATTTAGAATGAAAAGTCGAAATTTGAAACTGACCTCAAATTCGAAAAGTGTACATATATTCAGGTTTCTCACAGGTTGGGGAACAACAAAAAAACGTGTTTTCTGGATCCTACCTCTCCTTCAAAAGTTAGGCTAGGGCCTATCTCGCATTTGTTGGCAAATAGCCAATTGAGCATGAAAAGTCAAAATTTGAAACTGACCTCAAATTTGAAAAGTATACATATATTCAGGTTTCCCACAGGTTGGGGAACAACAAAAAAAATGTGTTTTCCGGATCCGAACTCTCCTTCAAATGTTAGGCCAGGGTCTATGTCTCATTTGTTGGCAAATAGCCAACTGAGCATGAAAAGTCAAAATTTGAAACTGACCTCAAATTTGAAAAGTATACATATATTCAGGTTCCCCACAGGTTGGGGAATAAGAAAAAACATGTGTTTTCCGGATCCGACCTTTCCTTCAAAAGTTAGCCAAGGATCTATGTCGCATTTGTTGCCAAATAGCCAATTGAGCATGAAAAGTCAAAATTTGAAACTGACCTCAAATTTGAAAAGTATACATATATTCAGATTCCCCACAGGTTGGGGAACAGGAAAAAAAATGTGTTTTCCGGATAAGACCTGTCCTTCATAAGTTAGGCCAGAATCTATGTTGCATTTGTTGGCAAATAGCCAACTGAGCATGAAAAGTCAAAATTTGAAACTGACCTCAAATTCGAAAAGTATACATATATTCAGGTTCCCCACAGGTTAGGGAACAAGAAAAAACGTGTTTTCCGGATCTGACCTCTCTTTCAAAAGTTAGGCCAGGGTCAATGTCGCATTTGTTGGCAAATAGCCAATTTAGCATGAAAAGTCGAAATTTGAAACTGATCTCAAATTCGAAAAGTATACATATATTCAGGTTTCCCACAGGTTGGGTAACAACAACAAAAATGTGTTTTCCGGATCCGAACTCTCCTTCAAATGTTAGGCCAGGGTCTATGTCGCATTTGTTGGCAAATAGCCAATTGAGCATGAAAAGTCAAAATTTGAAACTGACCTCAAATTCAAAAAGTATACATATATTCAGGTTCCCCACAGTTTGGGAAACGCAAAAAAACGTGTTTTCTGGATCCTACCTCTCCTTCAAAAGTTAGGCTAGGGTCTATCTCGCATTTGTTGGCAAATAGCCAATTGGCAAATAGCCAATTGAGCATGAAAAGTCAAAATTTGAAACTGACCTCAAATTCAAAAAGTATACAGACTTGTAATCATGGGGGATTTCAATCTGCCATCAGTGGGCGAAGCGTCGGCGGCAGCTCAGGAGTTCTTGGCTTTCATGACGGCCTTGGACTTGACCCAATTAGTACATGCCCCCACTCACATAGGAGGACACACACTGGATCTAATTTTTGTCTCCGGCCAGTGGCAAAATGATCTGGAAACAGGGGAGGTAATTACTGAGCCTCTGTCATGGTCAGATCATTTACTCCTGAAGATGGACTTCCGGACCGCTCCCCCCCCGCCGCAGGGAGATGGAACCGCGTAGATGGTTCCGTCCCAGGCGCCTGATGGACCCTGAGAGGTTCCTGACGGAGCTTGGGCCATATCCAGAGGATCTAGTTCACGACTTGGCGGAAAATCAGGCGGTGGCTTGGGAAGTAGCCGCTGCCGCGGCACTGGACCGAGTCGTGCCTTTGCGGCCTCTGACCCGGCGCAGATCTCAACTGGCCCCTTGGTTTACGGAGGAGCTGAGAGAGATGAAACGCCGGAAAAGACGCCTAGAGAGCAGTTGGAGGACTAGCCGAACCGAATCCGACTGAGCACAGGTAAGGATACATGTTAGATCCTACCTTGTGGCGATGAGGGTGGCGAGGTCTAATTACTACTCCACCCTCATTGCGTCATCAGATAACCGCCCGCCTCCCTCTTCAGGGTGACCCGCTCTCTCCTTCAATTGAGGGGGGGATCCCCTGGAGGGGAGGGCCGAGGACTTTGCGCAATATCTGCATGACAAAGTCGCTCGGATCCGAGAAGGCCTTGACTCTGACTGGGTGGCCCCGGGGGAGGATATGGGAGCAGGTCTTGAGACTGTTGTATGGGAGGAGTTTGACTCTGTGGCTCCCGAGGACGTGGACAGGATCTTGGGGAGGCTGAATGCAACCACA
>NW_015386421.1:1435782-1475807 GCF_001527695.2 Protobothrops mucrosquamatus
TCTGGCCTAGGGATTTTTAGCGGGGTTTTTTAAGGGTATTTTAAGGATAATTTTAATGATCGGCCTTCTTAAATATTTCCTTTTAATTCGGTTTTTAATAAGATATCATTGTATTTGTATTGTGGTTTTTATGAGGCTGTTAGCCGCCCTGAGTCCCATGAGGAGAAGGGCGGGGTACAAATTAAATTAATAATAATAATAATAACCTGACAAATACTAGCATATTCATCACATCAGCCTTGCAAATGTTTCAGCCTATGTCTTGGGCTGCTTCCTCTCCAAAATGGACCCAAAACAGAACTGCTGATTACAGTTGCAGAAAGGGAAGAAAAATACTGACCCTTTGTACCTCCCCTTTACAACAATGGCAAGTCCTAATGATGGCTCTAATTCATGGTAAGTTGTGTTTACTCCTTGTAGTCCTCCAGCAATACTCTAGGCCAGGGGTCCCCAACCCCCGGTCCGTGGACCAGTACCGATCTGTGGCATGCCAGCAACTAGTCTGCACAAGCAAGGAAAGCCCCATCTGCAAGATGCAGGCAGCACACAAAACCATGCCTCTGGTTCACGGAAAAACCTCTCTCCATGTAACTGGTCCATGGCGCCCAAAAGGTTGGGGACCTCTGTTCTAGGCATCCCTTCTCCTGTTTCATCTTCCTTGGCTTTGCGTAAATCAAGGAAAGCCCTAAATCCCTGGAGGCACAGAGTCTGCATAGGAGTGATCTGATCTAACTTCTTCTGATACCAAGCAGCAATTAAAGTTTCGTCCGGTCCATGCATCAGGGATCATGCATCAGGAATTTGGGTGGGCCTGTGGTGGTAAACAATACTGGGATACTCCAAAACAATCTAACAATGGTTTGACCATGACAGAGAAGTGATAATATTTTTTTTCCAGCCCCAAATTATACTGCCATTGCGGCAGTAGGGAAAATCAAGTCTGAAGTGTGACCAAATTTATGTGTCAGGTCCTCAGCTCCCATTGTGATCATCAACTCTTGAGCTACCTCTGATTCTGCCCAAAAAAGATGGATTAAAGTCCCCCAAGCTCCAGCCATTGAATCAAGGAGCTTGACTAGGGAGGTTGCTTGGAGCAGGGATTCTGGCATATCAGTAACAGTTCTATTCAATCCCTAGATCCAACTTAACAAATGCTGTAGGTTCTCATGCTGGCCGGGGAGGGGGGGGTCAGGGAAAAGGAGGTTATCCAATATAACTATAGTATATATCTTGTCCCCCTGAAATTTCAGTGAAATTGTGCGTAGTGAATTTCTTGGCAGAGTTAATAATCTACTTCCTGCTTTATCTTGTATACCAAGGGCAGATTCTCCCATTATTCCAGAATTTCTCTTCCAGTGTTATCATTTCATGAACTGTAATATTAATATCTATTTGATGTTACAAATAATTATTCACTATATTCTTCCTCTGTACCTGTGGTTGAAGCATAGACTTGGATCACTGTATTATTAAAAAACTTGCCTTGGAGTGAAATTGAGATCAACCTGTCATTTGGGTGGTTGTGTCAGAGCCCTGGGTTTAACACTTTCTTGTTAATAATGATGGCTTACTTGATTTCTTCTATGGTTTTTCTATCCCCAGTACAGGGTGGTGCTCCTTTGATGTGAAGTGACCCATTCCAGTCCATTACAGTTCACTGATTCCAGGAATGTCAGTATTCAGTCTTGACATTTCTGCTCTGAAAACATCAAATCTGCCTTGGTTCATGGTTCTGACATTCCATATATGAGTAGTATATCTTTCTTTGAAGCATCATTTTTTTCTTTTGCATCAGGGCATATTAACAGCTAGACATTCTTCAGCTTTAATCTAGCCATATCATAAGTATCAGTGTTACTCATATTCACCCTCTGCCATTCCCTTGGTACCCTCTGATTTGCAGGATAATCTCCTAGTATATTACTCACATTGGGCTGAATGTGAATATCTATGGAAGGGTTTTGGCAGAATGGTGTAGATTACATTTATTTCTCCAATGTCTAATCACTTGTCTTTGATAACCTTATCATGGTGATCCTTTGGAGAGCATGCTCCCTGAACAATGTATCTCATGGTACCCCTTCACTAGAATATGTCATATGTCCATAAAGGCTACACAGCGGATTTAAGTGCATTGATATTCCTTGGCCCCCAAGCTGCCCAACTCATTATTGACCACAAGAAACTCAGTTCCTGTGATTTCCTTGTGAGGAGCAGCTCTCCGGAATACAAGTGAGCAATACCTCAATGTCTCCTTTTCCAAAGAGAATTTCATAATCCAGAACCTGCTGCCTTGCCACAGATTTCACAATTGTGTTGTTGCTGTTTGTGGAGACGCTTGTAGCAACATCTCAGCTGCCAAAGGTCCTCGCCCAGTCTTTATAGACTTGTGGACCACAAAAAACTTCAGTTTCTTAAACATTTTTGAATTGCAATTAATTTATAATTTAGAAGAGATTTTCTGAATGGTAGGAAATAACAAAGACACTTGGTGAGTTGCCTTCTTTTTGGAATTAAGACAAAAGAAAAAATCTTAAAGGATTTTAATTTAAAAGCAATAAGCTTAACAAAACTGTGATTCAAAAAAGTTTTAAATGGATGAAGAAGACAGTCATTTTAGAAAACAGAAGAATATTTTTTTTGTCTGACTAAAGTATCTTGGAAAATAGTAAAATTAATTAGACAAATAGATTGGATCTTCCTGCAAATGCTGATTGTTTATTATTAATGAAAATAGATAATTGATAAATCTTGAAAATAAGATAAGGATAATACAGGCGTTTTCCAGGCCACTGCTGCCCGGATTTGAGGCCGGGGAATGCTTTTGTGGCCCCTGTGGCCTGATCTGAGCACCGAAGGCCTTTTCCAGGCCGCTGCCGTCTGGATCTGAAGCTGGCGAACGCTTCTGCCCCCCCCCCGGGTGGCCCGATCGGGCCTGGAAAAGGCCTCCGGAGCCCAGATTGGGCCACGGGGGGGCACAGAAGTGTCCCCCGACCTCAGATCTGGGCTGCAGCAGCCTGGAAAAGGCCTCCGGAGGCATGTGGAACCATCCCCCAGCTTCGGTTTCGTTCTCTGTTGCAGAGAACAGAGGCCTAAAGTACCATGAGATCATGTGAGATCAGTAGCGTGAGATAACTTGCCTAAAGTAATGTTTTGTTTGTGACAAAACCTGTTTTGGCAACTGATGTACCATTTAAACAATAGCAAAGAAATATATCTAAATTGATAATGGCAAGGGAAAAAACCCTCACAACTTAAATATGAAGTGTTATGAGCGGCAAAGAAAAAATAGGATTTGATTTACTGGATTGGAAATTGTATTTTGCAGCTTATTGTTTAGTCTGGATGTTGCTGAGAAACAAGAGGCTGAATGCTTGATAAACCAGCCATCAGTAGACACATAGAGTTAAATTATATTTACACACCATTCAAAAGAGACAATACAAAAGCTAAGAAGGAAACAAAAGGACCAGAAAACATCTTCTCCAGCAGTCAACACCCAGATAAGTAGAATTAACACCAGATAAACAAACAAGCAAGCAGAATATCCCAATGAAGGAGCTACCAAGGAAAATACCACAACCTCATCAACACTGACAGGGCAAGCCCCTGTATATACTCAGGAAGTAAACCCACATTCATTAGTAGTGATAGTGTTACCTGGCCCAGTAAATATCTATAAGCAAACAAACAAGCAAGCTCAGAGACCACCAAGGACTCCACAGTCAAAGAAGAGCAATGGAAGCTTATTTCAATATATGATTAAAATCCATTACTATATGCACAAAAATGGGAAGATTTGGTATTACCCATCATGGAGGAAAGTTTGGTGAAATTGACAGAACTTGCTGAGATGGACAAATTGACTTCATTAATTAAGAAAAGGTCATTCATCAATGATTGGTAACCCCTTATGGATGTTTTGTATGAGAAAGAAATGATTTTATGATTTTAATGATTAGAAGGGAATTCTGATGAAATTGGAGAGTATGGCTTAATTAGAATTGCATGTATAATTGCTAAGAGGGATATCAGAAACTATTTCTTTGTATTAATTTTTTTGTGCTTTCTGTCTTTTTATTTTCTTTTTTCTATCTGGTTTTTTCTGCTTTTTTTCTTTTTCATACTTATCTTGGTATATTTTTTCTCGTTTTTCTTTCTTTGAGTGTATTTCTTACTATGTTACTATGTTTATGCCGTTATATTTCTAATGGCATGTTGCACCAAGCAATTACCATCCTTGGATTATTCTTTGAAATAATGATGTGATGATGTCATGTCTCTGTGTGTACACATGTATGCATATACGCACACACAATTATATAGTTACAGGTAGTCTTTTGCTTGCCACCATTCATTTAGCAACCGTTCAAAGTTACAAGAGCACTGGAAAAAGTGACTTATAACTGGTTCTCACAATTGCGACTGTTGCAATATCTGCACAATCATGTAATCAAAATTTGGGCACTTGGCAAATGGCATCTTATGATGTGCAGCGTCCCACAACCCTGGAATTGTCATTTGCAACCTTCCTAGGAAGATTCTGACAAGCAGAGTCAATGGGGGAAGCCAGATTTCGTAATGACTGCAAGATTTACTTAACAACTGCAGTGATTTGCTTAACAACTATGACAAAAAGGTCTTAAAATGGAACATGACTCACTTAACACTGCCTTGTTTAGCAATGGAAATTTATGTTCACTATAATTATTACATACATTAAATTATTAAATTGTACATTATTTAATTTCTGCTGATCTTAACTATAGATTTTGCATTTCGAAAACCTTGACTGTGTTAATTTACCTCACATTTTACATCCTAAATGTCACAAAGAAATATAAGCGTATTCATTTATAAACTAAACACTTCCCTTTTCAGGTCCTGCATTTTTCGGGGCAAATATTAAATTTCACGATTTTGCATTCCTCTGCTTTCTCTCTCTTTCTTTATTTGAGATCAGAGATTTATATGTGCAATTCAGTAAATGTCTTCCTCAGTCCCGCCCTCCCCATGTGGTTTCCTGGAATTGGTTTTGGGTGAGATGCTTGTAACTAAGCCATTCACGTAGGGATTACCTTGCTATGGACGGCAAACTTCAGCTTGTCTAATCTTTCACACACAAAGGGTAAGAGCTTCATGTCTGTATTTGAAGGGGTTGGTGGTGCGTTAGCTGAAAACATAATGAGTTTTGACACAGTCTGAGTCAGAAGAATGAAGTGGTATCTGCTGTTTGGAAATTCCAAACATGGGAATGGAGCCAGACAGGGGTATTACAAGTGATAGGAAGGCTCTTGTGTGGAAATAAGCAAGTCAGAGAAATAATACCTAGACTTGACTATGTGGGATACCTTTCCAAAGTGATTGGTAGAGGGCATTTATCTATCTTTTTTTTATAACTGAATCTGAGAAGTCATATGTAGAAAGTTGTGGTAGATTACACCATAAGTTTAACATAGCTTTACAAATAAGCCTATGATCCTATCAGTTTTTTTTAACAAATTACTTTCCTGAAATATATCTCTGTTCTTAAGACACGTGATTGCCAAAGTACTGGTGCCTGTATTCTCAGTGCTATGGTTTTGCCATTGTAACATATTGCTGTGAAAGTGGGATTATTGGAAATGATACCTTTTGAGTTGAGGTGCTGGAAAACATAAATACATTGATCTGCAAGAACCACAAACATTGTATGTAATAAAACCAGCTTTCTTATTAAAGCACCAATAATTAAAGTAGAATTTAAATGTTGAGGAGGCATAATGCAAAAGCAAGAGTCACTAGAGATTAATTGATGCTTGGAGAAAAAAATCACATTCAAATAAAAAACTGAGGCTTGGAAAAGATAAGGTAGATACTATCACTGATGAGAAAGAAGCAATTGCTGACAGACAGTCCTTGTAAACAGATGTCCATTGGGTCAGGAAGAGCTGGAAGTGGTTGAATGACTGAACACAATAAAAATTGATGTTTGAGGTGTGGATTTAGAGCCACATAGAAGTATGCAACCTGAGATCCAATGTCTACCTTTCACCTATTTTGTGAATGTGATTGAGATTAAGGCATCCATTTGAACTATAGCTTCATGTCGCAGTTCCATGAGGCGCTGAACTAGGTAAATGAAACAGTGAATAAATAGTACTAGCCATGATTACTTCAAATAACTAATTATGTAAAGTCTGTTTTGTTATCATTGGGCTTAATGTTTTCCAAATTATTGGGTAAAATTATTGCAGTAGTTCCTCTATGGTGCAATATGATTTTAAGCAAGCTCAAAGAGGCTTCTTTAATACTGTTCCATACTTAGATGAAGACATCCTGAAAGACCAGCTGATCAGGCAAATCTAATATGGCTGTTATATGTACTTTGTGATCTTAGAGCTGGAAGGGACCTTGGAGATCTTCTATTCCAAACCCTGCCCCAAGGCAGGAATTCTTATTCCATCCTGGACAAATGGAGGTCTGATCTTTTCTTAAGAATTTTCTTCCAGTATAAGGAAGAATTGCTATATTAGTCTGGGGGACAAGTTAAACAGATAAGGAGAGATCACTGCTTTAATTAATAAATCTGAAGTATCTCAAGTCATATCTGGAAGACAGATGGATAGTGCCAGTTTATGGAACATTTCTGAGAGACTGGTAGCATAAGAGCATGATAACTGGGCTGTTAGGCTTTGTTCTTGAAATGCATGTGTTTGTGTTGGGTTGCTGTTGTCCCTAGTCACCGGGAAATGCTAATTCAAAAAGACATTCAGGATGGAATAATTACAGGTAATGAGGCTGGAATGAGACAATAAGAATGTTGTCAGAATAGATAGTATATTTGCAGGCATTGAGATTTGATAAATTTCACAGTTTTGCTGTGTTCCCGTTTAGTAACAAATATAATAATTACATTAGAATTATAGCCTGAAAGTTATTGAATGTTTGTGTGGATATAAGTTTTACTTTAATCATTTGTCTATTGAAAAGATCAAATCTTATTTGCAGCCTACAAGATTTATGAGTTTTGGTACAGATAAGAACTTGGAAGAAAATCAGCATTTCAGTCATAGTGGTCAAACGGCAAAGCGGTACATATTTCCTGCTTCCTACCCATTGATTTAGAGTATTGTGAGGGCTCTGGTTGGAGATCTTTGTTTAGCAAAGAATCTTTGGATGCTTGGCAATCATTTTTTACTTCCTTGAGTGTCGTTTGCAAGTGGCCTCCAGCTGCCTGTCTCTTTGTTAATAGTGTGACAGCAATGTGACACTGTGAAAATAATTACTGTGGTGGTTACTCAGATTGCTCATTGTCTTGAGAGGAATGTCAGGAAGCATTAAAGCATGACCATAGGAAGGGCACAGAAACCAGTGTTCTCTCTTTCTCACTTGTAGGGTATTAGACCTCACCTTCTTGCCTTTTTGGTCTGCCCAATATGGGAAATATATTGTCCAAGAAGTTTGATATCAAGCTTGCAGACATGTAAGATGTGTAGTAAATACCTTGATGGCCATTTTGTCATGTGGAAGCAAGATGGGTTGCCCAGCTGAGATTATGTTTCTTCAGTTACTATTAATTTTATTTTAAGAAAGGTAATGGAGAAAAAAATCATGTACATTCATCAAAGAGTCATGAAATTGGGTGAAAACTGCAGAGAAAGGTTCAGAGGACTGGATTAGCAGTCAACTATATAAAAAGTGCTGTGAAGGAGGAAAACAAAATAAATTTCTAATATGACTGAAGAAAATTAATAAACCTGGGCTCAAAAGATCTTTTGGGAAAGTGATTGAGAAGGTGGTTGTGTGGCAACTTCAGAGGACCTTGCATGAAGTGAATCATCTGGGTCCATTTCAGATAGGATTCAGACCAGAGTAAATGGGAATAAAATGGCATTGGTCATGCTTTTGGATGATCTCTGGCATGGTTGGGATGGGGTTTATGCATCTACATATCCTTGCCCTAATTGATCTCTTAGCAGCTTTCAATACCATTGATCATGGTATCATTCTGGATTGACTCAGAGGATTGGGGTGGATGACACAATGTTGTGCTGGTTCACCTTATTTCTCCAGCGTTGGTTCTCCAGGGTCAGTTCCAATTGGTGATGATTGGGGAGGAAAATTCCCTCCCTTGGCTCTTACATTGTATGGTTCCATAGGGTTTGTTGCTGTCTATACTCCTATTAACATTTATATGAGGCCACTGGGTGAGCTCATCCATCACCATGGGGTGATGTCATACATATTTTCCCCAATGCTGTGAATGTCGTATCTCAGTGTCTGGAGGCTATGAAAGTCTGGATGGGAAATAGGAGGCTTCATCTGAACCATGGCAAGGTGTGAGTGGCGTTGGGTTTTTAGGACTGTGCCATATTTGGTGCTGGATTAGATGGCACTGCCCCAAACAGACCTCATGCATAATCTGGAGATCCTTCTAGACTCATGATTCCTGCTCAAAGTACAGTAGTGGCAGTGGTGGCTAGGAAGATCTTTGCACAGGTTCATATTATCCGCCAGTTGTGCCCAATCCTAGATTGAGGAGCTTTAGTCACAGATACTCATGCCCTGGTTACCTCCCAGTTGGACTTCTGTACTGTGTTCTACATAAGACTGACCTTGAACAGTATTCAGGATTTTCAGCTGGTGCAAAATGTTTCTAGGAGAACACACATTACACCTCTGCTCCGCAAGCGGCATTGGTTATCAATTTGCTTCTGGGTCCAATTCAAGGTGCTGGCTTTGACCTTTAAAGCCCTACATGGCATGGGACCAGGTTATTTATGAGACCAACTCTCCCTGATGACCTTTATCTGTCCCACCAGATCCAGCAGAGAGGCATATTATGGGTCATATCAGCTAGGGAGCTACATTTGTTACGTATTAGACAGTGGGTCTTTTTGGATACGGTACCTGCTTTGTGGAAAATTCTTCCCCACGAGGTAAGGCTGACTTCATCACATTTGATCTTCCCAAAGTTCCTCAAATATCTGGTTGTGCCATCAGACCTGGGGACCACACGAGACAAGTGAATTATTGAGGTGGCTCCCTTATTATTAACACCTTTTTGCCTATATATTTTTCTTTTTAGCTTTGTTTTTATAGCTTTTTAATATTTTATTATAATGTTATTGTTCACTATTTAGTAATTTAACTGCTATTTTAGCCTTGTTGTATGCAGGGCTTTTTTTCTCATAGAACGCCCAGGACGGAGTTCCGGCACCTTTTTTGGATGGAACCTTGTAGGATAGGCAAGACGTGTGTGAGTTCGGGCACCTTTTTTTTTTTTTTAAGAGAAAAAAAGCACTGGTTGTATGTCACCCAAAGTCACTTGGTGACATAGGCGGCTATATAAATTAAACAAATAAATAAATGTTTTCCAACTGTAAAAATGGTTCTGAAATGGAACAAGATGCAAGTTCAGACTAAACAGTTTTGGGAGATTTGAAGAATGAACAGGAGGCTGTGGAATCTAGATAGGAATGGAGAATATTAACTTATATAGTAGGAAGCAGCCACTTGTGACCATTGGGTTCATGGTAATCCGATGTAATAATTACAGCCATATTACTGATGGCTTTTTGTATGTTCTGCTGGAAACGTTGTATTCTCTTTTATCGTTATTGATACCTTCTGCTTTGTTGATGCTTTGTGAAATAGTCGTTTGACAAGTGATAAACGTTATGCACACAACTATGCATCAAGATGACTCTTATTTTTGGGAGATCAGGTCCAATCTTACAGGCAGGATTTCTTTTCTTTTCTTTTTTTCAATTACCCTTTCACCTTTCACCAATTAAGCACATAATTACTTGGCTCTTGTATGTGTAAATAAACAACTCTGCTTGCGTGTTGAACTGAGCGCAGGCAAGTTCAGTAGAAGAAAAACATTCGGGGTAGTTGAAAATACTTCCCCTTCTGCCAAACCCATGCAATATTTATCAAGGGGCCAGGAGTCAGATGCACTGACCTCTGCGGTTGCTGCAGTTAAACAGCTCCTGCAAGTCCCCCCCCCCCTTCACCCCACTTGCATTCTAATTGCTGCACTTGTCCTTTGGCTCTGGAGGTTTCGTACTGGCAACGTTCACGCTAATGGAAGATTATGCTGGGCGGGATGTTCTTTTTTTTTTTGCCACTGCAATAGCAAAGCTGTCTCTGGTGGTATGGATCCAAGTGCCAAAAATGTCTGCTGAGATTTCTAATGCCCGGGAGAGATTTTCAGCTTTGCTTGACAGCAGCTGGTTGTATGCTTGCTGAGAACATGGGACAAAGGGTCAGCTGCTGTGTTACTGATATTGTGGAGGTTTCTTCCTTGGCTCAATTGCACTGTCTTACCAAGTTGTCTTTAAAGAACTGCTTGACCCTTCGCTGGAAGGATATTTGTTCCACTTGACTTTCTGCTTTCTCCTATCTTCTTTTGGAGATTGAAATCAATATTCACTTTTGGGAGTCAGGCTGATCTCTTGTAGAAGTCTTGACTTCCTACACAGTTGTATTAGCTGAAAAGGGAATTGATAGATTTGGACAGGTAATAGTGAAAGATATTTTAGGTCTTCAGCTTAGTTTCCCAGAAATGAGCACTGAAAGATGAAGATTGCTTTTTAAATATCAATGATACTAAAGAAGTATAGTTGGCTGGTATATATAGAAGTTCCTGGTTCATTCTTTGTCATTTCCAGTGAAATGCTCTACAGATGGGTGAGATATTAGCCTGCAACCTTGACAGTTTGCTATTACTTAGAGTATATGGACAGGTGGCTTATTTATTAAGGACCATGTCTGCTTTATATGGATGGCACTGTTGCATTGTTGGAAATCTGGTATCCTTAAAATGTTGTGTTTCTTTTGCTTAAAAAAGTAAATCTAGTTTTACTGTTACGAAGATAAGTAAATAATAAGTACCATCTCAAACCTCTGCATTTTAATAAATTGGAATTACTAATTGCTAGTGTAAGATGAATATAGCATTTCCCTACATAGTTCTTGTCCATTCTTCATGATTAGCAAAATAAGAATAAATATTTTAAAATATATAATGCATGGTTTGCTGTTTTGAAAAACATCACAGAATTCACTTTTTCATGGTATATATAGACTATGTGTTCCCGAAGCACAGAATGGTTGATCATTTTAAGGATAAATTATAGAGATAATCGATGTATTCTAAGAATTGGGAAATATTTTCACTTGATCTTGTTTCACATCAGTTATATTGTGCTTTTCTATTTAAAATAAATTCAAGTATTATTAAATGAAATGGCCTCTCCCTGAGATAATGAGCTCCCCCCCTCTAGACCTTTCAGAAGGTCATTAAGATCTCATTCTTCACTCAGGTATTGGGTCAGGATGGAAGTTGGGCCCAGTGCATATATATTTGGAATATGAATACTGCAATGTTTTGTTTGTGTGAAATAGTTTTATTTTTCTGTGCTTAGTTGTAGTGAGCCATCCAGAGTTATTATGTTACATAAGATGGGCAGGCAAATAAATCTTTTTAAAAGAATAAATACAGGTGGTCCTCAACTTATAACCACAAGGTGGCTATTAAGTGAGTCCTGCCCTATTTTACGACCTTTTTTGCTATAGTTGTTTAGGGAATCACCACAGTTGTTAAATGAATCATATGGTTGTTAAGCAAATCCAGCTTCCCCCATTGACTTTGATTGTCAGATTTTCTGGGAAGGTTGCACGTGGCGATCATGTGACCCCAGACATGCAACCATTGTAAATATATGAGAGTTGCCAAGTGCCTAGATTTTAATCACATGACCATGGGGATGCTGTGATGGTTATAATGTTGGTTTATGAAGTATATTTAAAATATTGACAATAGTGCAAGTTAATTAGTTTTGATGACTGCTCATCTCAAATAAGTGACGCTCGGGGCAGCAAACAATCATAAAATCAATTAAAAGCAATAACAATATGGTACAAAAATAATTATATATGGCAATTGAGAAAGATTGTCATCATAGTTGTTAATGCAGTGGTTGAACTACCGTAGCAGCTGCAAAAACCCTGTCCACTTCCTCAGATTCAGTGGGATTGAACTCCCCCAAGATGGCCCTGCAAGATTTAGCCCCCATAACCTCTATTGATTCTGCCCTAAAGGCAGAGCCCAACAAAGAATAAATATGAGTGACTTTATCAGCCAGATGCACAGTATATACCTCATAACAATCTGTAGGTGAATCTCAGTATTACTCTCTCCAAGGAGGGACCAGCTCACTCAATATAGGGCTGCTGAGCGACTGTCTGTGAATGCAGTAGGCCAGGAGCTGAGAAATAAGGGTAGGCTCTAATAACAGCTGTAGCTTGTGTTTGATTGCTGGCGTGCTCTCTTTAGTTTTCCCAGTTATTCTGCATACCATAGGGAATTACAAGGAATTGTGGGCATGGAGATGCTACTCAGGTGTGATTTGGTCCAAAGCCATGGTTGCTCTCCCATTCCAAGAAGCCACCAAGGTTTTGGCTGGACCTTGTAGCAGACCTTTCAGAATAATTCCCAGGTCCCTCTGGAACCCAATCGGGTCCATCTGTCACCTGGTGGTCGTAATTTCTTAGCAAATGTGATGCTATATAAATATAAATATTTATAACATAAAAACAAAAACAAAAAAAAGCAAAATTTACCTTTATCCATCTTTGAAACATTACCTCACAGAAGCAGATGTGCACTGAAATTTAATCTGTGCTTACTTTATTGTGATGCCTCCCTTCTCCCTTTCCTCTTCCTTATGTTATATATGCCACCCAACCAAATTGCTTACTGTCCTGTTGCTAGTGGAGCATGAGACTCTTTTTACACAATCTTCTGTCTAGAGCAACATACCGCAACTTTTTTTTCCTTGCCGGAGCTGCGGTAGGTGCGGCTTCCACATGACACATCCGGCTCACGGGCTGGCAGTTTGACACACCTGGTCTAGAGATATCAGGGTAACATTTGTAGGGGAAATTGTGCAATAATCTTCATTTTGTCATTATTGGCCTGACGATGCCAAGTACTGAATTTGTGCCTCACAAATACATATCGGATGAAGAAAGTGGCTTGTCCATTGCCTTTGTTACCATTGGAAAGGATTGGGAGAAGAATGTGGGAGGAAAAAAATATATTCAGCTTCTCAGTAGTAAAACGTAGAGCAGCAATGAAGGAGAAGGAGTGTGAAATGGAATGGCTTTCAGTGGCAGCTATTATTTGCGGGGGGGGGGGGGAATGTATATTGAGGTGCTCCGTGTGATTTGGCATTCTGCTTATGTAGGAAAAAAGTTAGTGTAGAAGAAAAGATTTTCTGAAGTTGAGTTTAATTGAAGGCAAATATATGTGTGCCACAATAATGTTGCAGAATCCAATCTGGATCAGGAACCAGAGGTTTAGTCTTCCAAACTTTTGGATTTGTGCTGGTCCTCTGGATGGGCTCCAGCACGGGTCCGAAAGCTCAGAAGACTAAACTTCTGGTCCCAGTGGCCGATCCAGTTTGGATCTTAGCTTAATTCCTGATGAATTCATAGATATATTCCTGAATTCCTGGATCAGTCAGGGTCACTTAGGGGCTCATCCACAGGAAGATTGGTAATTAGTTGTGAGAGGAGGATTCATTTGTGGGTCCTGCAGAGCAAATATTACTCTTGCTTAGTTTAGGGAATTCTGACTGTCATTGGAAATTATGGACAACAATATTCCTGGATTACGTGTTGGGTATGTTTGCTTGAGACTAAATTGCAAAATCTACAAAGATTTGTGAGAAAGGTTTAGCTTCTAACAGTCTTTCAGAAGCAGTACTTCATTAGCATCTCTTATCAATCAATAGAGTCCTTTGTGTTTGACACCAAAATATGACTTATATATTTGCGTCAGACATTGGGAAGCAGTTTGAGTCCTTATATCATTGAGGTATTGCTAGTTTGCAGCAGACAAACAGAAATAGAATATTTATGTTTTGTGTCACATCCTTTTGTGCATGATGCTGACATATAACTTAGAGCCTGGCTAAACTGTAACATGTTGAGGGTAGAGATTTGGGAGATCTCTTCATGTTAGTGTGAAAGGTGACTACTCTGCTAATTTAAAAACTTCTCAGTAAGTATGTTGTTTCCTGTGGCAACCACTTGTACATGTATACCAAAGCTTTCTCTCTGATTGATTGGATGCTACTAAGATGATTTCCCAAAGTGATTAAGTCTGCTGTGGAGATATGGAAACTAGCTGCAAGTAGTCTTGACAGAGGGACTTTTGATGACCCAGCAGAGCTGAGAAACTCATTTATCTATTTCACGCAGTCACAAAGATATCATACTATCAGTACATTATTAAAACTTGCAGTAAAATTTGTAAGCATTGCAGGTCTTTTACCTTATATCATGTAGGAAGAGAGATGTGTGGGACTGTGACAATTGCCTTTCTGGATTCTATGTAGGAGTAATAGGCCAAACAGCACAAAATAATTAATGGATCCAAGTTTGACATCAGGACTCAAAACAAAGAGAAAGCCATATCAGATACACTCCAGTACAGATCTCAAAGTAGCCTTGATAAAAAGAAATTTAACCAGCACACTTAAGTGAGAGATTTCTGAACTCACGTAAATCAAAAGGTTTCAGGGTATTTCGGGAGGTCCCAATAAACACAATGGATATTTAACATATTACAATTGTTAATTGATAAGATACTCTTATCTTATCATAATTGCTAAGGTAATTTATCTCACATGTAACCTATATCTGCATAAACCCCATCTTCTGTTCCCTCTGCTCCCACGGGTCAATTTTGACATCTATTGCATTTGATGAAGAGCTATAACTCACATAAAGCCAATTTGTGTTAGTCTGAAAAGGTGCTACCAGGCTCCGCCTTATTTTTATCTTATATCTATACATCTTAGGTTTTTGAGTGTTATGTGATGTAAATGTTTGCTTTTTAAGTACACCTTTAGGACCAAAATAAAAAATAATGCACTTACAAAAATTTATGCCATAATATACTTTGCAGTTTTAATTGAATTCAAGTTATCAAGATCCATAATTTAGCATTTAATTCATAAACTGGTGGTTGCTAAATGCACCTAGCATTGAATATTAAGCCTGTATCTTTCCAGGTAAATAATTATCCTTTTCTATAGTAATTGTCTTTGTGGTTGTGGTTGTTGTTATCTTGTATCTCCATAATCAAAGCAATGCATAGCTTTCTCATCGGCTGTTTTCCACTTTGTACCAAAGATTCATTCTAGATCAGCAGCAACACTATGTGTATCTTGAGATGGTAAATTACACTTGAGGAACAGTAGTGTTTTATAGATACAACAACATGTATTTGACATAGTCATGTCTTTTAAATTTTCCAGACAGATGAGTGCTATGTGGTAGCCTTGAAGACATGCATGGCCACAATTTTGCTGTCTTGTTTATAAAATGCAACATAAATGTTGTATGATGTTGAGATGCAGGAAGAGATTGTGTCATTTCACTTCCTCATTTTTCTGTAACATTATCTTCAGGTCGTTTGTATGCAATTTAAAAGCTTTTCTGCAAGGCTTCCTTAGCTATTAGATGATTGCAGGATGGGATATTAATATTTTAAACATAAAAATATTAAAACAGGATGTAATCTTTTAAAGAACATACCTTGAATCTGGAGGCAGGCAGCTTTCTTCCTCCTATCTGTGTAGAAGATCCTTGCCAAGGTAAATATAACAGTACATTTTAAATATTTTTAGAACATGACCATACTGAGTTCTATTAAAGCTGAGACCTGATCTGTAAGATTGAATATTTTCTCCCAGTTTTAGAAAAGGGAAATTCTCTAAAGATACCAGCTTGGTACTAACTCTATTTTTTTTTTAGGTTTCTGACATTCCAAACCTAACAGATGGACAATAACCATCTATGATTAGCTGGAAGACTTGCACATTAATTTTTCATACAGTAGGAGCACCTGAGTGACTGAATTCAATTACAAGCTGCCTCCCTTTCTTGTTGGCCCCCCTTTTCCCTACCCCTGTTATTAATGTGGCACCTCCATAAAAGAAATGGAGGGACCTGTTGAAATGTGAAACTCTTATTTCTTAGCATGACCCCCTAGATAATTAGGGTTAAATTGATATGCTATCACACTGGTGACACATTTTATCTGCCTCTGTTTGTACAAGAGGATACAATGGTGGAGGAAGGACCAATTTGTGTCCTCCTTTAACTAACCAGACTGAGATAAAAGGTGTCACTAGGATGATAACGTCCTCGCCTTGCACTCTTTTATTGTTGCTCCATTTGCTCCCACCCCCCAAATCCTGTTCTTTCATTCTTTCAATACCCTCGGCCATATTTTAGCTCCATGCCATTGCATAATGATGCTCTGCTAAATGTGTGTGTGCTATCTGAAACTCTGGCTGACAGCCTTGCCCGATAACCAAATTCCTGGCCATCTATCACTTGCTGCCTCTTCTCAACTTAAGGAAAGTGATAACCAAAGCATGGCTGTTTATCACTGCAAGCTGGGCTCTTCTTTTCCAGATGGAAGAAAAGAGAGATAGAAAGCCTTACCTCCAATTTTCATAACCATCCCTTTCCTACCGTTTCAGAATGGCAAAACTGCTATGTACTGCCAAGAAGACCTTGACATGGTTCTGGCTTGTAATTTTGGTGCAAAAATATTTTTTTAAATTTAATAACACCAGAAAATATATTGTATTGCACTGCACTGCACTATACTATACTTATATCTAGCTGTCTAGCTATCTAATTTATCCTGTTCAAAAACAGCTTAATGCCTTTTTAAGTTAGAGATGGAGTTTTATTAAATGTCTCAATTGTTATCAGAATAGTATGTATGCATACACACATGCATACTCACATTGCAGCTGGGGAGTGGTGAGGGGAACTGGGTTGTGTAAGCGATGTGCTGGCGTGCATGCCCATGCGCACACATCTCAACTTGCGCGAGTTGGGCTGCACACACATGTGGATGTGCGCCAGCCCACTCCTCGCGCAAGTCAAGCTCCGTGCACACTCATACACCAGCTCACCGGTCACACGATCCAGTTCTGAATAGGCCACGGCCCAGTAGGGGGGCTGTGGCCTGGGGGTTGGGGACTTCTGGTATAGAACATAATTGGAAATTGCAAAATGTAAATAAGTGCAAATATATTCTGTTCTCTGAAAAATACAGACTTGATACCATGCCTTATATAGCAGAAACCATGAAAAATCAGCTTATCTTCATATTGGGTAAGACTATATAATTTTTATATAACGAATATATGCCAGTGATGGACATGATAATAAATCAATGGCATTGGTTGCCTGATATCTTGTCTCCATGGTGAGATGCTAATGGGAATGTCCAACAGTATAATGTGGGCCTAATGTCACTATTAGTGTTTTCCGGTGAGACTGGTCTATCAGGGCAACCTGGTCTACTCCAAATATGGGACGGAGCATACTGCTTCCGCTTTTGCCTTTCAGCCTCAGTCTAGGAGCCTTCACAGGCAGTCGCTTCTGTGACAGACTATTTATGTGTTAAATTTGAATTTTACTGACAATTTCCCTTTAATTCCCTTTAATTTTTTGTTGGTAAAATTCAAATGTAATGTCACGATACAATACAAGAACTAGTACTATAATTCACTGATTATATAAGTAGTATCTAATAGCTTTCAATAGTATTATTCTCCATAGATTTGCTTAACTGTCTTTTAAAATAATCTATGTTGATAGCCATATACACATTTTGTCTTAGAAAATAAGAAGTTTGACTCTGTGTGGAAAACAGTGTTTCCTTTTCTCTCCTGAAATTTCTCAACCTTCAGCTTTATTCAGTAATTGATTTCTATGATAAGACGAGGGAGAAAGAAATCTATCCACTTTCTCCACATTTGTAAAATTCTGTTCCTTTTTAATTAGTATTTTTAATTTAAAATATTTGTAGCCTTTCTTTGTGGATATATTGTTCCACCCCCAAAGGGTTCATTTGTCTTTTCTATAAAGTACTTTTTAAAATTTCCTATATGGATTCTGAAATACATAGTGATTGCAGTTTGGTCTAGTGGTAAGGGTTGTTGTGGAGAAAATAGGAGGAGGAAGAAAGTGTTTTGGATATATTCGCTGCCTTGAGTTATTTGTAAAAATAATAAAGATGGGATACATATAAATAAATAAAAAATAAAATATATTGCCTTTGAATCACTGTTGACTCCTGGTTACTATCTGACAAGTTCATGCAGTTTTCTTGGCAAGATTTTTGAAAGTGGTTTGGATTGACATAGATGACTTCAGGTCAGGGATCCCCAACCTGTGGGCCGTGGCCCACTTACCAGGCCATGGCCTGTTCACAACTGGGTTGTGTGGGTGGTAGGCTGACATGCGCACGAGCGGTGAGCACCAGCACTTGCAGCCCCACTTGCGTGAGCGGCTGTCACATGGCCCTGCCCCTCGCACAGAACCATGCCCTCTTTCCCCCCTCTCCCCACACCGGGCCGCCAACCTGGAAAGGTTGGGGAACCCTGCTTTAGGTAACCATATGTTGCTAAGGCGGACAGCCTTTCTGATATTTTGATCTGAAGATTACTGTGATAATAAGAGTAAAAGTGTCCTCCAAGATAAGGACAAACTTGACTCCAGTTTATGCCAGAACTTTATTAATGTACAAAGTATGCATAGAAGATAATATATTCCAATCCATTGACTTGGAATGGGAAAATATAGTACCTGTTAGAGATACCCAAGACTGGATATTTTGTAAATGCAAAACATTTAAGGCAGGGTTGGACTGTCTTGTATTGGCTAAGATCACATTTAACATTTGGGATGAGCTTGAGGACTCCAGTAGGTGAAATGGTGATATAAATTGATAGGGCCAGTTATTTTGCTTTCGTTTTTCTGGGTGGAGGTTTTAGTTCTATTAAGGTTATATGTGGGCTTATACCTAGAGATGTTAAGTGTTTCCTGCTTCAAATGACATTACGTTTTGACAGTTTTGATTAAGAAAAGCCTAAGGACTTTATAAAGAGACCGATGGTGTGCATGTTCCTCATCTCTGTATTAAGGGGAGAAATGTATCCAACTATATCAATCAACCTTGTTTTTGAAGAGAAGCACGTAATTCTAAATTCAGTGAAACTAAATGTTAGTGCTTGCTTAACTGTAGAGCTGAGGTAGCGGAAATTTCAACAGGAAAGTTATCCTCCAGTTATGCTGAACTAACACTGCCTCATTGCAGCCATTTTGGAATGTTGTCTGTGGATGATTGGAATTGTACATCAACACAGTTTAAGGCTAAAAGATAGGGGATGTCACCAACTCCTCACTACCTCTGCCTTGCTCAGTCTCTTCTCCCTCCTTTTTTCTGGAAAAAAATCAGTTTAAGGAGCACAGTTTACATCAAAGTGTTGGGTGCAAAGAGCATGCTTGATTTGCATATCCAATTGCTTGGATTGAAGTAATTACCATGTGTAAATGGATCTATTAATCACTTATTTAATTAATTTTTGGTCTTTCCTATGGCCACCTAATTCATACCCAATCCAGCATTCAAAGCATATCTAAAAATCTTTAGCAAAGCATTAATAAGCAATACGACCTGTTAACTACCCCATATCAATCAAGTTGATTGAGTATAAATGAATTTACATTCTAAACTAATGGCTGCAATGTCCATTCTTTTCTCCACCAGCAGCAGAAGGCTGTATATGTGAATGTGTGTTATGGGTTATGTAGCAGGTGTATTGACCTGAATCACAAAGTTCAGTACTTGTCCCCTTTTGTTTGCTTCTGAAGACAGAAATAGGAGATCTGTATTTCATATTGCAGGATGTTAAATGTTTGTGCCTTGCTTACGTATGCTTGTTTTGGCAAACTCCTGTTCTGATGATCTTAAATCTATGAGGTGTTAAGCCTGAGTAGTGTATTTAAACTTTTATCAAAACAAGGGACAATTCAAGATGAATCTTTTCCTCAGCCCCCAGCATTGCTGTGTTGAATGGCTTCTCCTTCTTCCTCAAAAACGTGGCTTTGTGTATTTACCTCCATTAACTTTAAATACCCTGTTCAGACTTATGCAAAATGTTTTGAGTGATAGCTCTGGGAAATGACATAGCCAAGTCATTTTACAACTCATTTCATTGAGTACATCTATTAGTCAATAAAGGGATTGTATGACACAAGAAAATATCTATTGCAAGCCATAAAACAAATATAGAGAGTTGTCATAATATCTGTGGGGTTGTGTATCACTGTAAATGATGAATCTGGCACATGAAATGAGAGGATATTTAAAGTATATTACTCTTTAAAAACAAACAACCAAATAAATATATGTTGTAAGCACTCCCGAAGTACTTGTAATTGTTTTCAATTTGTTTATCTCTTACATCCTAAAAATTCAGAGAAGTGTGAGGATTTGTCTTTCATTTGGAGTTGGCACTGATGGTAAATGACCCACTATTTTACAACGTTGTTAATATAACTGGGGCTAGCACAAAAAAGATTTTTTTTGGGGGGGAGGGGAAATGTATGATCTGTTGGTTCCATCTGATTTAACACATTTTTCCTTTGGTTGGTTCCATCTTATTTAACACATTTTTCCTTCCTGGTTTTTGTAAAATATAATTTAGATTTCTGTAATTTGTATTATAACTAAATTTTAACTATTTTGTATTTTCAAACTGCAGCTGTATTTGTTTTCCAATGAAGGAATGGGGTGAGGGAGAAATAGTGCCATAAAGAGGATCGATCATCACAGAAATATTTCTGTGCATCTAAGTTCTGTGCAACTCCTTACGAAATACTTTTCTTTTTTCTTTTTCACTGTCCCTTTTACAGAACAATTAATATTTAATTTTAAATAACAATAGTAAGTTAATAATGAATATCTGAAGGACTATAAAGATTGTCCACCCATAATGGTAGCCAATTTGTGAATAGGCAAACACTTTGAGGCAACCATTTTCTTTGTTTAATCATTTCCTTTCAAAACGTCAGATGTGCCTACCTTCCCAAAATGGTTGGGAATCCCTCAACTAGAGAGTCATGTACTCCTAAGAAGACTGAGGTTTGGGCTGAATTACAGATGGTGCATTCCATTATTTCTCCTTTCTTGGGTACTTAGATTGTTCTACTTGAACCAACCTGCTCTTTTTCTTACAGGTTACCTGGACAATGCCAGTACTTAGGGCTTCCAGTTGCTGATTACTTCAAACAGTGGATTAATCTCAAAAAGGTACTTTCATTGCTGATATGTCTCTCTTGCCCTCCCCATCTCAGTCTTTGTTGTCTCTTCATTTCCATCATTTCCCCTTCCTTCTATAGTATTCTTCTCTTCCTTCAAGGAGGTATTTAATAAGCGCTGCTGTTTTGCATTGAAATGAGGAGTTATTTTCTCAGAACCTGGGTGAAGCAAAGTTCCTATTGTATTTCTCCTAATAGAGTCTTACTGTACTTGATGGAATATGGTCTCCAGCTGGAAAATCTCATTGTAGTCATCCTGATATAGCACCTCTATGCATAATAACTTAGCATTTCCTAGGATAGGCTGGGTCAATTGGAGCATATCTAAATCTTTCTCCCCTAGAATTTCTAACTTTCCACTCCCTCCTCCCTGCCCCAAATATTAGCTAGCTATTTTTAGTCTTTAAAATGCTTAAGACTTTTTGTTTTATTCAGTTTAACAAAACTACCACTGAATCTCTTTTCTTTTGTAATTAAGTGACTATAGTTATAGCTGCTGAGATATGGATGCCTCCTTCATTTGTTGGTTCACACTTTATTGTTGGATTACTCAAATATCTTACATTTTTCTAAAACATTTTTCATGAGCCTATATGGATTAATTTGTGACTCCATCCCACTGAACCCAACTCTTTCTATTATGCAGTTAAGAAGTGGAAATTGGCAGAGAAATCAAGAAACTGCAGCACATAGATGTGCAGCAAAATTATTTTGTTTGAATCATGGTATAAACAAATAAGATAGTTTTGCATTTTAAATTCTATTTTCATTAAAGATGAAATTGCCGATAGTACTATTTCTCATTTTATTTGTTACATCAAAAAATGGTCAGGAACTATTCTGAGCAGTTATAGAAGGAAAATTAGCATAATCTGTTTTGTCAATTCGGAGTAGGGCACAAGTGTAATGAGGGAGAAGCTGGCAGCATGTGCCTTAGTTTGACAAGGATTTTCTTCATTCCCTGCTGTCAGAGTGAATCTCCTAGTTTATCATGAAAGTATGTTGGGGATTTTGTGCCACTCAGTAACCATTAAGAATTGCCACTTGAAGTTCACTAAACTTCTGGTGAATGTATATAAATGATATAGCTAATCAATATTGATGGATGTATCAAGAAGAAAAATAAAATATCCCTGTATAATAACATTTGATATGAGCTGCGTAAAACTCTTTGCTATATTGTACTTCTTGCAACGTTTTGCTTTCATTTGGGCTATTGACTTTTTGTTTTAAAAGTCTGACTTTCATATAATCTAATCTTACATTCCAATGGGAGAAAATATTTTTTCTAAGAAAAATAGCTTCATGTATAGAGCTTAGGTTATAATTCACATGGGTGGTGGGGTGGTTGTATCTTAGAATGGGGACAGCACAAAATCTCAGGATAGAGACATAGTAGAGATCAGAGTAGAGATCACAGGAAAAATAACAGTTGGGGTTAACATCAGCTGTAAATCACTTGCTTTCTTATCAGATAAGATGACTCATGCTGACTTGGTTAGAAGGATGTGAAGCATATTTGCTGTGCTTAGTATAGGAAGAGTAGCATTTGATTTTGTGCCAAGTCCTCACATTTTCTAGTCTCTGAAGTGACTTCATTGACTCTTCAGTTTGAAAAATCTCCTTCTCATGGAAAAGTTCTCACTTTTCTTCTAGCTTCTTGTGCACCAGGCTTTCCACTTTGCTGACTTGTCTATGGTCCAAAGACAGCCACAGATAAAAACTTTAGTTGCTAATTAGAGTAAGTAGAGCCAAAATTCCACTGAAGAATGTGTTCAGGTGGCTAAGTTTGAGAAGGACATCACATAGTCTTTTTCTCAAATTTCACAATTGTGATTGTGTTATATTAAATCTTGTCTATTCTGTGAGGTGATTATTGTTTTAGATTGAATGGGTTGATTTATCTATGTTATTGGGTATTCTTCAGGTCATTTTTTTAAAACAAATTTTCAAGAAGGATGTATAAGATATCTCTATATTGTTTTCACTTTCCCAAAGATACAGCGATTTTGAAAGATAATGGAGAATAGGGAGAGACTGGAGGGAAGAAACCCATGAGAATGGAGTGTGGGGAGAAAAAATGGAACATGCATGGTAGGTAGTGAATGGTAGTAAGGGAGAAGCCAAGAGAGTGTAACAACTAGCAAAGGTTAACATATCTTTCTGCTGCTGCTATAGTCATCTTTCAGAATTACTAATCATAACATCATAAAAAAACCCTAATGGGATTGCAGCCAGAAGTCTTAGAGATACTGTTTGGTTTAGGGAGATTGGAAGAAAATATTTAAGAAATAACAGCAGCAACTGACCATGGAATATGTCTAGGAGTGGAGAAACAAGCTTTGCTACTGTGTTTTGAAAACAGTTCTTTTGGAGACCTTTAATCATTTATAGATTTTATGCCCTGGTTCTGTATCTAGTCATTGGTAAAATAACTGGTGACTCAGAAAGGCTTGCTATTTGATTGGGAAGTACTATTCTTAGAAAAGGTCAGGGCACCTGTATTTTCATTGTTTCCTATTCTTTACACTAGAACATAGAGGAAACTGATTCATTCTTTGGGACCTTGCATGACTTGATATGCTATTGTTGCATGAGAAGCTGTCCATTTCCTCACACCTAGCTATCAGATCCAATCGTCCATCTTGAATATTGCAAGAAAGGAAAGAACTTCCAGCATGCAGAGGTTAATAATAGGGCTGTGCAAAGTACTCAGAGCAACACGGTGTGAAGCACTTTGGTGAAAGTGAAACACTCCTCTTTGTAATATGGAGACAGCTGCATCCATTGGTAAGCTGGGAATAGCTGCTGTGAAAGCTGTCCCAGTCATCTCCATATGTGTATGCACATGTAGAGCCACTTTGCTTTGCTAGCCGTTTCTGCAGAATTTGGGCATATCCACCTGCAAACACTCTGGAAGAGCCTTGAGCCACACCAAGCCTTTGAGGAATTGCTGCTGGCTTAGTACTTTGAGTTTTCACTTGCATCAGTGCACTTCACAAAGCAACCTCTTGAATGTGCTGTCCAGTCGTATTAATGGCAACTTGATACTTAGTGCAGTGAACGAATAAGATCCAAGATTTTAGGATAAATACAATCCTTGTTCATGGCTGCATATGTTGTCAGAAGTTTTATTTTTCTTTGTCCTCAAATGCTTCTTCTTGTCAAATCATATTGCATTCTTGCATTTTTAATGTCACTGAACTAACGTGTATCTTTTGTAAGTCATCAGCTTTAGAGAGTTTATCAGATTTTATGCCTTGTTTAGATCAAGCTTTAGCAATGCTGACCAAAATATGGATGTTTTAAGAATGTTTGTGTGTATCAGATTTTTCTTTAAACTCTGTGTATTGCCAGTTTTGAGTTAGTTGCTGAAACCTTTTTACTGTGTCTTTACTTCTGCTATAGTCAAAGGCAGTATTTACCGTTGCAATTAATAGAGCCAAAAATTGTACTTTATCATCAAAATACGCAGTACAGATTCCTCAGACAAGAGAAACTCTTTTGTCTGCAAATACTATGAGCATCGATGATGCTGCATAAAAGATTGGTAGTAGCAGTTGCCATATAATAGCATGCAGTTCCTCAGGCTGTGTAATAAACAGCTTTGATTACAGGGAGCAAAAGGGATGCTCTCATACAAACAAAACAGCTTTATTCATCACCAGTACTATCTCCATCCATCCACTTAATATATTACTATATTATTCCTATCTATTCCCATCTCAAAGTGGTATATAAATAAAAAATTAAAAAAACAAATACAAGAATAATGTTAAATTAAAACAATATAAAAACATTTTCATTAAATGGAGAGGTAGAAAGCCAAAAAAAAAAATATATTACACAGGGAAGACCTATGTAAGACTTATGTATGTGAAGACAGAGATTTGTAAAAACATAATGATAGGTACCTCTTGGATTTGGGTAGGAGTTTAGTCCAAAGAGGGAGTGCTACCACTGAGAAGACTTCTCTGCCAAGCTCTGCAAACTGTGGAACAAGCAGCAAGATCTCCATATAGCCAGACTTGTAATGGAGAGTGATGATATGTGTACTCTTTCTGTTTTTAACAAGCAAAATTGTCATTTCCACAGTTTTAACATCTCCATGGTCAGGTGCTTCACTTAACAAACTGGTCTCTGCATTTTCCACCAATTGCACCTTTGGCTCAAGGATATTCTCACATATGTGCATTAAACTAATGTAAGCAACAGTAATTAAATTGTCCTTGAACTAAAAAGGGTAGAAACTTTCTAAACAAAGTTCATATATTAACTGAATATATAAACAGGCCTGCTCATTTGGGCCTTCAGTAATAGTGAGTTTTCCTAATTTTGGAAAGTATAACTGTATTTTAGAACAGGCAGTTGTCACTTGTCATATCAAGAAACATCCTGTTGTCAGGATTTGGTTTCAGTTCTTGGATTTATTATTTCTTTGCTTCAGAACATGTATAGCCTCCCCTGATTCAGATATTACACAGAAGGAGAGTTGAATGTCATCAGCACATTCATAACATCTTACCAATTTTTTTTTTAATGACTGGTCCTAGTGGCTTCATACAGAGCCTTCAAGATATCTTGGGCTCAGTATTATAGGAAAGAGAAGTGGATGGGGGCAATCTTTACTGAGAATATCATGATACACAACTACAAAAAATCAGGCTGTTGTAAAAACAGTTCTGTTGTGCAGAGCAAATGGTTTCTTGATTTTTACCTAGCACTACTAGTGTAGTGCATGTTACAATTGAACGGTAATGCCAAATACAACCTTAGTAAATATTTTAGCACAGGTAGACATTTCTAGAGTTTAGGGCACTTTTGTCTTATAATATGCCTCCTTGAATTGCATGCATATGCTCTGCATAATTGTGTTCACTGGAATATCAGAATTCAAGCTATATATCAAATGACAGCATGGAGTTGACTGGAAAGATTAGTTATGCACTGGCACACACTTCATGCAAAAATTTACCAGAAGATTGGCGCTTGCCTGGACCTCTTCATGTCTCTTTGCTGGTTCTGTTGGAATTGTTGCTTTAGGATATGAAATTGTAGCTTTGTTTGAGAACTTAGAGTTTAAACCTGAATATGTTAGCACTTTTTGAAATTAAATTTCAGAACATAAAAGAGATAGTAAAATTAGAAAATAAACAAAGAAGCACAAGAAAAAGATATATGAAGAAAGGCTAAAGATTAGGACTTTCTTGTAATACTCTGTCTTATCTGTTAAGATTCCAAACAGAAGTATATAAAATCATGGATAAATAAAACAAAAAGATCCAAGAATCAGATCTTGAGCTGACCAGTGAATTTCCAATGAAATTAAAAAGCAGCAGGTTTAACGGGAAGCATATAAACTATTTTCACAAGGCTCGTGGTTTATGTGGAGGAGTCTGCTGTCAGTTCTTCTTGGTAACAACAACAACAATAAAACCCTCTAGACAAATTAACAGTATCAACTGACCTTGTATTAGGATGTGATGGGCATCTATCCTAATGCTTAGGACATCTCTAAACTTGAAAATTAGTGATTAGAGTGGGATGACTAAGAGTACACTGTTATATTTAGTGGAGCATCTTTATCAGACAGGGATACAATATAAGTTAGTTGAATTTTTGGTTTGATCAAAGCACCAAGTTTATATATTTTACTATTAGGCAAAGATAGCTTAGCTGATGCAAAATAACCTGCTTAATTAGCATTCCTGCTCTCAAACATCTGCTCAACTATCTAGTCTGGAGATGTTCTTATAGAAATGTGATAGAGATGCTGTTTGTCTGAAATTAAAATTTGCTACAAGTTGTTCTTGTTTTCTTCCTTGCTAGGTTTAGCATATTGTAGAGTTTGCATTTTTTAAAATGTATTTCTGTACATCTTGTTGCCAAGTGCAGAAGGCCCTTTTTTTTTATTTACCTAGGCTTTTAAATTGTATTTTAATTCAGACTGTTTTAGTTTTAGGGGATTAGCTTGCTGCTGTGTAATTTGCATTGTATCTTTATTTTGATTTTACTGCATATGTTTTAATTCAGACTGTCTTTTTGACCTGTTTCACTGTAAAGCACTGTGATAACTTCGACAGCTGGTCAGTTTAAATTTTTTAATAAATAGGTAAAGAACTCTATTCTTTCATCTTGTTGCATGAGATCAACTTGTTGGTCATGTGGTAACTGAAATGATACTGGTAACTGTCCAATTACGGATATGTATAGACAGATGCATTGATCTGATCCAGGAAGGAAGATGTGTTTCTCTTGTCTCTCCCTCCTGGAAGGCTGAATGTGGCCAGCGTGCTACCCCTTTGCCTTTAAATCTGTCACACAGCTGTCTTGAACTCTGGAAATCCTTTCACTCTCTCCCTCATCTTGTTAACATGTGTTGCCTTTGGGGTAATCAGGGAAAAAATATTATGTCCTTTTACAATTACCGGGTTTTGGAATATTAAAATGTCTCGCTGCATCGGCAGTGTTATTTTGATTGGTATTCTAACCTTTGACTAGCCCATAAAGCGAGCCGCTCTTCGAGCCAATATTGCAGGTCTGAAATTTAATTCCGAAATGATTCCAGATAATAGGGAGACAGATAATATATGCATGAAGGATATTATGTTTGGACTAAATGCAGCAGGGCCAGGGCTTGGGAGTTGAATAATAGCCCAGAGTGAGTTATAATCTGTGGGACAGAAATACCTTACTGTCAGGGCCAGGAGAGGAACTCTTAAATCAAAGAGAAAGAGCTAGCGGGTAGTCACCGGAGACAAAAAGGGCATCCAGAGAGGCCTTAAAGAAACTGAAGTATACTCACTGAAGTGTACACTGCAAAGAGTTCTCCAACCTAGATGTATAAATATCATTTACAAATAAAAGTCAAATTTGTGGCAATAGAATGTGAGTTTTGAAATCAAATGTCAGTGTTTTTAAATTCACTTTTTGCTTTTTCATACTTGTGTCCAGGATATATAGCAAAGACATAGTACAACTACAGAAATGGGGGGGGGGGAGAGCTATTTAGTACCTATTTCAAATATCGCTAGAATGTAGTTCAGTGAGTCAGCACTCTTTGCATGTTTGTTGTTTAAAGAAAGAAATAGCAGCCTTATCAATAGGGCCCTTGTTATCATTTTCAAGGAGTTAATGGTGGATGACATTATTCTCTCAGTGTAAAGCCATCTGTAGTGATTCATTTTACCTGCCCTGGATAATTTAAATATATTGAAGCATTTAAATATATTGTAAAGGATTTGTCTGAGGACCCATCTTTTTCCTGTGAAACTCGAATATTAGAATATGTTATTTAGTATGTTCTTAGAATTGGCTTGATGGCCACTGAACTATTTTTTAAAAAGTTTTAAATATTCTGAATGGGGTTTTTGGCTAATTTTATTTTTGACCTTTGTTTTACTATTATTTTTAAATACTATCTAATGCTAATTTTCTTGTTAGAACTTACCGGTATTGGGTATATTAAGAAAATAGGCTTGGAATTATCATGAGATAATTCAGTAATATTTGTTTATTAAAGGGTAAAGCTAAGGCTGTACTGAATAACATTTAATCTAACGTCAGTTGACCAAATAAAACACAGTTGACAAAAGTTGTAGCTCTGGCTCACTCAGCATTGAATTGTATTTATCTGAAAGCCTGTCTTTAATTTATAGCCATAAAAGTGTTTTACTTTGGATATTGAAAGCAAAAAGGGTTTTCTCAAATAATGCTTGCATGTTTTTTTTTATACATTTCTAACTAGCATTCATCATATGGACATAACACAATGCAATGCAGCAAATGGTAGACTTCATCTACAGCTGGTCCAGACCAACTCAGCTTGTTATAGCTGTACATCACTGTCCTGGGGTGACCCATCCTGAAATGTTAGGCTATGATGCTTAAGCATTTGTGCTCGTTGTTTATAATCCTTCTAGTTACCATCTGGTCTTGTCTGTGATGGTTGATGTGTGGCTGCATAGGCTAATTGCTAACATAGACCTCTGCCTGCTATTTTGCCTGAATGCTGTTGCTGCACAGTGCCACAATTAAGGAGTTTATAATATTAGATGACATTTTTGACAGTTTCTTTTAAAAAGTTTTATTTAAGACAAGGATGTATGTTCTGTTATGTTACAACTATATTATAAGAATGGCTGGACTGAAAGAGATGACAGCTGGAATCAGATTTGGAGATTTATTTATTGATTGGCCAAAGGCTGTAATAAAAATTTATTTATTCAACTTGGAGGTTAAAATTCTAAGAATGTGAGATATGCAGATGATGCCATTTTGTTAGCTCAAAATAAGACTTCATAGAGCTCGTCATGAATGCAAAAATGGAAATTGAAAATCTGGGTTAATATTAAATACTAAGAAAACAAAGAAACTGTCAGTCAACATAATTAGTAAAGTTACAATTGATAGCGAAAGGTAAATGTGGTAGATATCTTTGTCTTCCTGAGCTAAAAACTAGATTAAGATGGATAGTGTGGTGGAGAACTAAAGAAATTAATCTTAAGAAAAAGGGCAATGACAAGATCAGAAAGATAAGGAATTTCTATGACAACAAAGATCAGAGTAGAACTTAATAGAATGTATAGAATCATAGAACTAGAAGGCAATTAAGCAAGGTATTTCTTGTTCTAATGAATGAAAGAGAAGAAAGATGGGGACCTTTGAATTATGGATTTGGAGACTATTACTAAGAGCATCATGTATTGCAAGAACCAATTGGCTCTAAATGAAATAAAGGCTGACTGTTCCACTGAGACAATGATGAGCATTCACTTTGGGCATGTGATGTGATTGGTTGATGAATCTGGGAAAAAAAGCACTACATGTGGCAAGGTTGAGGGATGTAGAAAGAAAGTTACAGATACAGACCTGTGCATGAATATAATTAAAATATAATTAAAATCATTGGAATATCCTTGGAGGAAATATATATTATTGCTTGGAATCGGTTGAGGTGGCAGGCATTTATCCACTAACTTTATGGTAGCAACTATTGCTTTAGACAGAATTGGCTAAAATTTCAAAATGTTAACTTTTAAAAATATGTGTGATGTCTTAATATGCGTATGTATGTGTGGTGTATACACACACACACACACACACACGCACACATCAAGACATCACATATATTTTTAAAAGTTAACATTTTGAAATTTTAGCCAATTCTGTCTAAAGCAATAGTTGCTACTATAAAGTTAGAAATGTAGAAAAAAATGTGAGTCTTCTTTTTTTAAATTAGCATAAACTATAGAAATGCTGGGATTAAAGTTTGTAATTTGAGACAAATAAATTTTGAAAATGTGTTCCACTCCATATGCATCAAGAAGTGATTTTAATATCACAAGCTTTTTCTTTCTTTCCTTTTGTGGGTATGTATATGTATTAGTTTGTGTAATCTCTAAATAAAGTAGTAGGTAGAGTAAGTTGGGTACCTAATGGTAGAGAAAGGGATGCAGTTTCTAAAATGTGTACCTATATCAGTGTATCCTGAGTTTTTGAAGGTGTGGCAAAAATAAAACAAAAACCTCACCATCCTATATGATCAACTATATTAATTATGTTGCTTTTGAAGCTATTTAAATTATTTAAATTATTAAATTCTGATGCTGCCAATTAGAAAAAAAGGCTATGGACTTCTGAAAAGTAAAGCTGTTGGTTTGCAAAATGGGTAACCATTGTCTGACTATTGCAAGAATTGGCTGTTGATCAAATAAATGTGCATATCCTGGCTGGTGTGCTAGTTGCAGCCTGATTTGGAATGAGAAGCCCTTGTGACAAGGATTTATGCGTTTATCACGTCAAGCTTAAACTACTGCAATGTACCATTCTTGCTGTTGTTTTTGAGGACTACATGGAAATTACAGTTGGTTGGGAGTGCAGCTGCCTATTTACTAGCAGGTGAGACCCACTCTGTTCTAATGTACTACGGTATACTGGCTATCAATGGGTTTTCAAATCCAGTTCAAGTAACTGGTGTTAACATATAAAGTCTTACATAATTTGGCTCAGGGATAATATACAGACCTCCAAACATGGGTCCATATAATCTTTTCAAAAAGGAGAGCTTTAGACTCCTGTCCTGTGTGAGTTCAGAAGTAATGTACAGCCTTAAAGAACTTTGTAAATTGCTGTGAGATAGCAGACTATGGATGGTCCTTGGTTAACTACTTGTTCAGCAGCCGTTTGAACTTACAACTGAATGAGTGATATTTATGAGTTCCGGCTGTTGCAGTGCCCCTGTGGTCATGGGGTTGTAATAGTCAATCAGTGCTGATATGCTGAGGGTATAACCCAAAATACATATAAGACAGAAATAAACTTTTTTGCATGGATGCACTGTGGTGATGAGGTGATGAAATTTATTTTACTATAGAGTTCTAAAACTACTTCCAGTATTGGCTTAAATCTAGAAGAACATCAGAATAGAGGATCATGGCATCTTGTAATTAAAAGTTTTGAACAGCAACATTTGAGGATATAATAATACAGGTAGGGCTTATTTATCAACCATAATTGGGAGCTGCAACTCCATTGCTAAGTAACACAGTTGTTAAGTGAAACATTGTGTGACTGCATTGGACTTATGACCTTACTTCTGCTTCTGTTAAGCAAATCACTGTGATCTTTAAGCGAGACATCATATGACCGTGACTTGCAATTTCATTTATACCTTGTCCATTAACTCTGCTTGTTGGAAGCCAGCAGTAAGTTGGAAGTTGCTCCGGTTTGCTTTTAATGATCTAGGCGACAGCCATAAATGCAAGGTTTGATTGCAAAGCTGTTTTTCTTCTAATTTCAAGCTGTTTGCTAAACAAGGCAGTTGGTAAATGAGTACTAACTGTGTGTTTAAGAACAGTTATGAATCTGAAACTTCAAACTGAATGTAAGACTAGAATTAGCTAATGGAACAAATATTGTTCTGGACTGTCACCTTCTGGGAAGGAATTTCTTGGTCTCGGAAATGCAGGGGTGGGGGAAGGAATGAGCAAATATTACGGGGGAATTTCAGAAAAGATTGCTCAGTCCTGAGAAAAAGGAAACCATAAGAGAGAATCTCCAAAATAATTTTTAGGGAACAGAAAAACTCTGGCAGGCTTTCAAGATTGTTATTCTACCCTAAAGCAATCAACAGCATTCCTGCAATTCCTGCCATGCTTGTTTTTTTGATCTTGCCTGTCTCTAAGAGTTGACATCATCATTAATTTGATATTCAATCATGGCCTACTTAAGACTTCTGTAACCAGGGTATATTTCAGATGCATAGACCTCCCTTCCCAGAATTTTCAGAAATGCCACATTGTTGGGAAATTCTGTGAGTTGAAAGCCATGCCTCTGGAGTGTATCCAGTTAGAGAGCTGCTTTAACAGATGCTGACAATCTTGACTTCTCCCTGGCACCATATTCACTGCAAGGACAACTTTTCCTTTCTGATATTTTGCTGGACTTCATAAATACCTGAAATCAGCTGAGAAGCTGGAATGCTTGCAACAGTAGTGTGAAAGAGACAAACCTGACCTTACAGTTGACCCATCCTGTCCCCCAGTCGATACTAGAGCAAGAGTGAAGAAGGGATTAAAAGCAGGGCATGTCTTACAATAGTCGTGCAACGTGGACTGCATTCCAGGACTGGTGAGAGTGGAGGGAAAATTATCGTATACATGGAAAAGGATGGTTGAATGGATCCAGCAAGCTGAAGAAAAAAGAGGGATGTTTCTGGAATGAATATCCGTCTCCTCATTCTGATCGCAATCTTTTAGGACCTAACATTGAAGAGTTTGCAATCACTGAAGAGTAGCCAAGCCTTATAGGAGCTTTTTGGCAAAGATGGTATGCTGTAGAGTTAGTTATTCCTGTGCTGCGAAGTGGAGAAAATCGTTTGGTAAGATATGAGAAGATAAATCTTGCACAAGCCTCTCTTTTGTTCTCTTTACCCACTCTGTATAGCAAACATGAAGAATTCTCACTATGCAAAATCCCTTCACACCCCTGATTCCTTTAAGGAGAGGGAGGAGGGATGAAGGTTAAATGCAGCTCATTGAGATTAAAGTATTAGCTGCCTCTTATGGCAGCACAGAGGTAAGCAGTGCATTCTTCCCCCTGCCTATCTATGCAGGCAGATGTATTTTTTATCATTGGAGTTGCAAGTTGAGAGGTCAATGTTTTGTTTAGTTTGCCTCTGACAGATAACCTCAGTTCAGCATGTATGGCAGAAAAAGCAGCTTTTTTAACTATTAGAGACCACTCTGATGTCTATCCTGTTAGGAGTTGGCCTGCATCCTTCCAGTTTCCTTGATACTGTCAGAGAAAAATAACTACCAGAGCTCTGTTGAATTCACTTTTATCTTCCACTGTTTTGGACTTTTAATATTGACATAAACCTTAAGCTCTCCATCACCCTCTTCAAACTAAAGTTCCTGATTATGTTTGTATGAGGTAAATATCCAGTGTATCCATTGTAACGTCTTCTGACCCACTTCTTCTGCTGGTGCTCATGTTATTGGGTTACTATAATTAGAAAATTGTATCTAAGTACAGTGTAACATGTGTATATAATTTCCCCATCATTATTTATTTTACTTGGCTTTATAGTTCTCCTGTATCTAGTCTATAGACACAAGCCATCATTAGAGAAAATCTGAACTAGCTAGCGGTAGGTTTTAAATGTTAGTTAAATAAATGAAAGAGTTGGATGCTTGGGTAAGCCTTGTGTGTAGAATCAATTTATAGTCTCAGGAAAATTAAAAAATAAAACAATTTACAATATAAATACAAAATCTGTAATGCAGTCAAACCAGCAAAATTCATAAAACCGCAATGAAATTGTTAGCCACTTAAAATTACACCTGGAATGATGGAAATATAAAGTACAATAAGGCAGCAGGAATATTTTTTCCTGGAAATTGTGTTCTATTACTATGGCAACCACCACCAATAAGGCCTCCCCCCCCTTGTATCTGCTAACTTCATGGGAAAAGAGTTTCTGTTGGAGGACTGCATTGAAAAGTCTAATGCAGGAATTGGTTACCTGCATCTGCCTTTCTTGTAATTTCATGTAGTTTCTGGGGTAGAAGGAATTAAAAGGAAAGAGGGGAGGGAATGGAAATGTACTTTAAAGATGTTTCTGACGTTTTATAAACCTTGGGGTTTAACAAATGCTGTTTTTATACAGGGATGGCATTATTTAATTATATATGGATCTTCTCAAAGGCAGAGAAATTATATCCTACCACGTTTTGGTTCTTAACCTACCTATTCCATATACTCTTTCGCTGCCACTACCATCATGTGGCCCCAACAAATTATCCCCAGGAAAATATGGTCCTCTATGGAAGACTTGTCCTAATGTATTAGGGTAGTACATTGGAGGTGAGCGTTCGTACAAACATATTCTTAAATTATAAAATATTGAAAAATCTAAAACAGTACTTGAATCAGAAAATAGATTGGGAGCGCATGAAGGGACTGGCCCATGGGTACATTCCTATGTAAGAATATGCACATTTTTAAATTAGAAAAGCATTGTGCCTGTGAATATTTTGTATTGATGTATAATCAAATAATGCCATCTCTGTATAAAAAAAGTTATCAACAGATTTGCTAAACCCCAAGGTTTACAAGACTGCAGGAACATTTTTAAAATGCATTTCCTTATAGGTATCATTTAGTACAAAAAAATACTTCTTGGATTACTGCTTTGCAAGCTGCACTTATTGCCAGTTGGCTTCCAGGCACAATTCAAGATGCTGTTTAGCAACTGTAAATCCCTTCTTGGCATGGGATCTGGTTATTTGAGGGATAAGAGGAGAGTGGGATTGCTCTAGGTCACTTCAACTAAATGTAATCTATTGGGACCAGAAAAGATGCCTTGTCTGTCTCAGTGATTTTTTCTCTGGAAGAGTACCCCCAGAGATCCATATGGTTCCCATCCTATATCAGCTGTTCCGCAAGTTTTTGAAAACCTATGTTTGGTCCCAGGGCTGAGTTAGGGTGGCTGACAAGTCTCTGTTGATTTTCTTTTGATATGTTAGGTTTATCTATTCCAAACATACTTCTTTTTGTTCTTTTAA
This sequence comes from Protobothrops mucrosquamatus, assembly GCF_001527695.2. NCBI lineage: Eukaryota > Metazoa > Chordata > Lepidosauria > Squamata > Viperidae > Protobothrops > Protobothrops mucrosquamatus. Next base: position 1,471,044 of record NW_015386421.1, read on the forward strand.
TCTTTCCTATTTTTGAGTTGTAAACTGCCCAGAATAATTAGAAATTGGGTAATAATCTAATCTAATCTAATCTAATCTAATCTAATCTAATCTAATCTAATCTAATCTAATCTAATCCTTATTAGAGGTTTTCAAAAATAGATGTACATAGCATCATGAATAGTAGTCTGACATGCAAATTGCAACAACCTGAATAACTGAGGCTAGACTATTTCTGTAAGGTTATAATTGGCATACACACCTGCAAACATATTATTTCAGAGGAAGTGCAACTCCTTATAGCATGAAGACCCTATTCTTTTGTTTAAATAAATGTTCACAATTCCTTAAACTCCTTTTTTGTTAAGTTTCTTTTTTGTCTTTCACCCTCTTTATTACTCCAGTATTTCCACAATTCATTTATGTAGATACATTTATACACATACCCTTTATTTGTTTCACTGCAATAGTTTAATATTGGGGAGTTCAAATCAAGACAAGTTAGTAAAAGAAATTTAGCAGTCTAAAATTAAAATTAAAAAAAATTAAAATTAAAAAAATCATTAGAACATTGAAAAATAATAGTAAATCACATAACACAACAACAAATACAATTTAAAATTGGCACAGCCAATAGCACATGTGCTTCAAATGCCTGATGGGACAAGATTATTCTCTTTGCCTTCCAGTATGGGGGCCTCTTGAACCCCTTGGGGGAGGTTTTTCCACAGGATTGAGGGGTACTGCCAAGAAGTTTGTCCCTGCCAGAGGAGAGAAATCTAAAGCATAACAGGGCTAGCAGATTTAATTAGATGGAGATGAACCTTGATCTAACTAGAACTGAGCAATTTCTGTTGGTTCACTTTTTCACTGATTTCTTATGAATATAGGATCTTATACTATAATTTTAAAAAAGCAACCTGCAAAAATTTCCTGGGAGTATTTTCTGGAATTGGCTGTCCTGTCTTTAATTCCTATACTATACAGCAATTTACCTTGGCAGCTTTAAAATGTATGAGCTTCAACTCCCAGAATCCCCTTTGGTTTTATATCATGTTTGTTGAAAGAAGTGGAAGTATTAAAAGTATTTTTAATATAAAAAAAGAAGTGCTTATAAAAATCTTGCACTTCAGAAATAGGTTTCAGTGTAAAATGATTTTAAAACACACATTACAAAGACCAGCTTTTAGACTAATATTTCCAATGCAGAAGACAAAGCGAATATCATATGGTATAACCTTTTTTCATATGAAATATAGTTTTATAATGTGCTCATCGCTGAGGAATGTCCCAAGGCCAGTACTGGAGCTAACATCTTTCTGAAGTGGTAGAAATGTGTTAATGTAAGTAACTGAAAAACCGCACATCTTTACTCTGAAGAGGGATAATAATGATGGTGTTAAGGTTTGTTAGAACAGTGAAAAATATGTTTCTGCTCTGTAAGGAATGTACACTTTTAAGTACAACTCAAAACAATTAGAATCCATTTATGAATGTTCTTGCTAAAAAGGTATGTTTAGAAAACTGTTGCAATTATTTGTCAAATGTTGTCCAAATGAGTGGTCTCTAAATTTGAGGTCTGGATATAACCTCTGAGACTCATTGTGATTTTCTTTATTAATATTTTAAGAATTGTTTAAGGGCACTAGTTTGATTTTGTTTCCCACTTAGCTTTCAGTTCTCTTGTGCAAATGTTTGAGATGGTAAATCTTTCAAACAAGAGGATGCCAGTTCTTGACTTCAAGGTTTTGTTATAGGACTCTGACAGGTGAGGAATTGTTCCTTTATAAGGTAATGGGTATTGGGATTTCTAGCCTATGAAGTCTCTTGGTGTTTTTCTTCGCTTCCATTTTTTGTCTCACTACTGATATTTGGTCCCAGATATCTCCAGGCCCTTGGGACCTGCCAAATTTTTCAAAGCAAAAAGCTTTCAAAGATCATGTATTATTCTCATTGATCCATATATTCTGTTTATAAGTAGCAGGACTGTGGCTGACAGCATGGGGCTTGGTTTTTTGCTTTTATTATTCAGAGACATTTGTAAGTGGCCTTACAAATATTATATGGCAGAGCTTCTCTCCTGCAAGGAAGAGGATTATTGCCTGTTTGGAAAATTGAGTTAGCTTTTGATCTGTTGTGGTTATCCAATCAGGAAATGACTAATGCATTAATGATCAAGAGTCTTCCAGAATTAGGAATGAGTGAGGTTGGCCAGATGAATTTGTGCAAAATTACTTGCCACTGGTGCCATTGAGTAGAAGCTGCAAAGCCAGGAGGACCACCCAAATTGCACACCAACTCTATTTGGGAGAGAGCTATCCTGTTAAAAACTAAGGATAACAATTATTTGGATCCCAGGGTCCAAAATCTGAAAGCCACTCCATCTTCGTAGGGTTTTGTTGTAGCCAGTTCCTTCCCATCCAGGCATTTGGGAAGCACCTGAACAGCATCATCTGCCTGGCCTGGGATAGATATGTATAACTAAGTATCACCTGCATAGCAGTGGTCCTCTTACCATCAAATGACCTCACCCAACAGATTCATATAGAGTGGGGGACAGGATATCTGAGCCCTAAATGTCCCCTCTTACAATACCAATTAAAACTGCCAATGGAGGAAGGAGTACTATTGCAGAATAGTGTTCCTGATTTCTAATCCCCAAAGGCAGTTTAGTATGATACCATGCTTGTGATATTGATACCTTGCTTGATGGCATTGAAAACCATTAAGAAATCCAGAAAGGCCAGGACAGACCTAGATTAGATTATCTACTTCATCTAGTGACTTCCAAAGCTAAGCTCAATGACATTCCCTCAAAAAGGAGTTGGAGAATAGATAAAAATTGTTCCTTACTATTAGCACAAGGATGTCCTCTTGAGAAGGATTCTCATCATTGCCACCTTCAAGGTAAGAGGCATTATCAACCCATAGATTCATCCATAGGTAGCTCCCTGCGGGGCTTTAATCAACCAGGAGGAGCAAGAGTCTAGGACACATGTGGCAGAACTCACAGCAGCAAGAATCATCATATCTATTTCCTCAAGATCAACTGGCTCAGGTTTTTCCCTAGGACACGCCTAAGTCGTTTCCATAGCTGGAGTCCAATTCAGAGCTCAGACAAACAAATTTATTTGACAGTTGCCTAGAATAACCCTAACTTTAAACTTCCTCTGAAACTCTACTGGACTCATCAGTTTCTTCTACCTTATGGAGGAGAGAACTCTAGAGCCAAGAGGGAGTGATCTATTATTGACAAGGTACTAATATTAACTTCTCCAACCCCAGTTCCCATTGTCACTGTTCTAAGGCCAAAATAATAAAATAAAATAAAATAAAAATCTTCCTTGTGTCCCATTTTCCCATCCCCCCCCAAAAAGAGTCAGGTCATCGGTAATCTGGATCAGGGCTATGGTGGCTATGAACTACTAACAGCTAATTACTATCTTGAATGTCCTAAAGCTGGCCAGAATCACTGAACCTAGCCATTGCACTTCCACCTTGGTAGTACATGAAAACAAACAAACAATTTTTATCCACGTTGAATCTGCCTGTCTGGTGAGAACTGGGAGAGAGGGCTTGCTGTGGGAATTGAGTCTTCAAGGATGTCAGGCTTGAACCCTTTCAGTGATGGGAATACCGGTAGTTTATTGCCAGATAACCAGACTATCCCTTCTGTACTACAGCCAAAAATATGGCTCTTCAAAAAGTCATTTTTGAAGAGTGAGATCATGCTATTTTGAAAGGGCACATTGTGACAGAGTCACCTTGTAGGGGAGATGGGTAACATACATACATACATACATACATACATACATACATACATACATACATACATACATACATAAATAAATAGTAATTTGAAGCCTAGATGGCATTGATGACCTGTACTATAGCTGTGCCTGGTTCAACAGGTGCAGCTCTTCACCTATAGTAATCCATCCACTGTTTGGATTACTGCAACCACATTTTATAAGGGCTGAAGATGGCTCAGAAATTTTAGGTAGTTTAGAATGTGTCAGTGGGGTTTTTATCTACACCAGAGGTCCCCAACCCCCGGTCCATGGACCGGTACCGCGCCACGGCATGCCAACAAGCGGTCCGCACAAACAAGCAAAGCTCTATACGTGGGATGCAAGCAACACACAAAACCGTGCCCTCTCTGGTCCGTGGAAAAACCTTTCTCCATGGAACCGGTCCCTGGTGCCCAAAAGGTTGGGGACCTCTGATCTAGACCACATAACATTAGTCGTAAAATGATAGTCATATAGGTTGTTAGTTGGACTCCATGGAATCATTTATTGTAGTACATTTGGTGTTCTTTTTGCTGAGGGGGAGCAAAAAAAAAAAACTACTGGCAGGGGCAGTGTTACTCAGCATCCAAAGATACACGGGACAGAAGAGGATGTTCTGCTGTCGCTTTCTGGCTTTGGAATGTGCGTGATGGCGGACCTACTGTTTTCGGCTCCGTAGTCTCCGCGGGGTCCTCAGCGGAGATGGGGGAGCCTTGAAAGGTCCGGGGGTGCTCGCCGGCCGGAGTTGGAAGGAGGAGAGGGTCGGCGAGCGAAGAGGACGTGTCGGACCGCGGGACCACCTGGGCGGAGCCGCGAGCCGTGAGTGGAGAGCGGAGCAGCCGAGCGGAGAGGCCTGGCGGAGAAGTCGGAGAGGCCGGGCGAGTAGAGCGGAGCCGGGCGGCCGGGGAAGCCGGCGGCCGGTCGTCTCGGGGCCTGGCGGAGAAGCCGGAGAGGCCGGGCGAGTAGAGCGGAGCCGGGCGGCCGGGGAAGCCGG